>NC_062527.1:4680970-4688470 GCF_022655615.1 Tachysurus fulvidraco
ATCCATGCTCACGAAGTCATATCTATTAATAATAAATATTAGTTAAATTTGGGAGACATAAAGACATTTTTTTCCTAATGTGTAATTGATGCCAGAAGAGAAAACATAATTACAAGGTTCCAAAATTGAACAATAATAATAACTAGAATGTACATTTCCTGAAGAAAATGTGAATGGTGCTTGCACGAGGAAAATCTCGGCTTTCGGTTGCTAGGGTGAAATTTTAGGAATTTCCCATTCAAGTCTATGGGACTTTTTGGCCACTTTTTCATCCACTGTGCGAATCATTGGTTGGATCGCTTATAAAAGTCATAGCACACCTCTCCTCAATGAGCCGGTCGATTTGAAACCTCGATCATGGGTCTAGGACAAATGCTGTGGGACAAGTTACACGCCGAAGTTTTGTCCAGAAGAAGAATATCTCAGTATGCAATATAACAAGAATGTTGCTTTGCAAGCACCATTAATAATAATAATAATAACAATAATAATAATAATAATAATAATAATAATAATAATAATAATAATAATAATAATAATAATTTCCAAACTGGAGTAAAACTGGAGACATACAGTATAGACTCCACTTTAATAGACGCAGACAGTAAAGGCTCAGTTTGTGTTCAAAATACTGCATAACTGACTGTGTGTCAAGCAACCCAATTTGGGTTGAAAGATTGAAAGATTAAAAAAAAAAAATTAAATGAGCTATTAAATATTATTTTGACCTGATGGTCATATCAGCTCATCAGTAGAAGCATGGAAAACTGTCAAGGAAATGTTGATCATTTGGACAAAAAGAAAATAAGCTCATGTACTCGTGTGCCAAATTTCCTGGTGCTGGGATTAATTTTTCTGGATCTATTCAATCATAAACGAGACTTTTTTTTAAATTAAATATAAATGATATAGTAATTTTATTTTTCAGGGTGTTAAAGAACAGAGGTGGAGGGGAATAAAAGTGCAGAGAGGAATTTATATAAAGTGATATACAAGAAAACATAAATCAAAGTCCCATACTGGAGTGTTACAGCACATTGTGGCTTAAGGGGCTTTTTTTTTAAGTACTAAGTGAGTAATGAGTATGACATCAGAGCAGAATCTATATCAGTGCATCTGAAATTCACATAATGCCATAAAAACCCTTCTGCTTTAATGCATGCGCCAGTAACATGAGAAGGAGTTTATTAATAAAATAACAATAAGGTAATGCTAACCTTGTTTATGACTAGATTAGAATCTGCGAAAATGTTACGAATATGTTCTTTGGTCAAACTGAAAAAGTGCTAGAACTAATTTTATTATTTTTGTGTACAGCAATCTAGGTCAAGTTGGAAAAAAAAACAAGGAAATGGAAAAAGGATTTAAGTGTTAAACAGGGGGTAAAATATATGATGAAAAAACCTGTAATGGGGGAAAAACCTGATGAAAAGAACAACTTGAAATAAATAATAATAATAAAAAAAATCTGAATAAACATCCTGAGTGTTAACCGCTGTGTTGGTTATACACACTGCTCCAGTGTAATGATAGCTGCTAGTCTAAATGTGTGAACTTATTGTATTTTTACTAAGTGCCAGTAAATAAAGAAGTTGAGCGTGGGGAGGTGTGTTGCGGTTACACACGCCTTCCTACATGCGCTTTGGCGTTAATAAGCCTTTTGAATAGAGCTCGCAAAGAAGGGGAAGGAAAGCGGTTCTTTGTTTGAGGAGATAAAATTCTCACTGCTGGTCGGTGTAAACTGTAAACACTTTGGCAGGCACACACCCTCCCTCCAGCACACGCACGTGTACGCACACACATAATTCACGTGTATGCACACACACACACACACACACACACACACACACAAATACACACTCAGCGAGCACTTTATTAGGAACACTACACTAATACTGGTTTGGGCCTCTGCTTGCTCTCAAAAACAGCTTCAGTGCTTCATGTAATGGATTCCACGAAATGTTGGAAACATTTATGAGATATTGGTGCATGTTAAGATGATGACATGACATCTTCATGCTATTCTTTTACCACATCCCAAAGGTGTTCTACTGGATTTACAGTAGATCCAGTGACTGCAAAGAACAGTGTCGAACTCATTGATCTCACTGTTTTGTGACGGTGCATCATCGTGCTGGAAATAATTATTAGAGGTGTAAAATGTGTCCATGAAGTTTTGCACGCCGTCAGCAACAAAACTAACTTCAGACTGTGGCGTTGATTATTATTAAGGGTCCAAAGTGTGCCAATAAAACCTTTCGAAAACCATTACACCACCTCCACCAGCCTGGACCTTTATTCCAAGGTAGGATTGGTCCATGGATTCATGTTGCTGGTGCCAAATTCGCACCCTACCATCTGTGATACTCAGCACAATCCAATTTCATCTGATCAGGCCAGATTTTTCCAGTTTCATCCATCCAGGATTTGTGAGTCTGTGCCTACTTCAACCTCAGCTTTATGTTCTTGGTCGACAGAAGAGGAACCCGTTGCGATCGTTTGTGTTGTAGCTCAGCCACTTCAAGACTTGACATGTTATGGATTGGGATTGGCTTTTCTGCTCTCACTGGATGTTTTTTCTTTATTTATGAGTAAACTTTAGAGACTGTTCTGCGTGGAAACCCCAGGAGATCATCAGTTTCTGAAATACTCAAATAACCAGCCTGTCTGGCACCTACTGTACAAACATGCCACGGTCAAAATCACAGAGATCCCACTTTCTGATTGTTGATGTAAAGATTATGTGACGCCGCTGGCCGTAGCTGTATGAGATTATGCTCTGCACTGCTGTCATATGATTGTAGATGTACAGCTTTTCCTAACGAAGTAGGCAGTGAACCTAATTGTTACACGACCATACGCAAAACCTTGGCCAGTGTTTTAGAACCAAAATCAGAAAGAGATCCTGAATATTCTTCGATATTTATTTAACAAAAGCACCGAAACTATATGGACGATTCCTGTCTTGAGATTTTGGGACTTATAGCAGGCTCAATCTTGGCATGTGTGAAAAAATGGAGAGTTTACAAAGTCTTGCAGGCATGAAACAATACCACAAAATTCTCTATTTTTTCCCAGACACGGATACACAGTGTGGTTTTGTGATAACAATATCATGATATGCTGCTTATTCAAATCGCTGTTACTGTGGCAGAGCATATACCGTTTCTAATAATTTACATTTGGCCAGAATACAGGGTTTAACTGATTGCTGTCCTTTGTCAGTTCCTGTCAGGGCTGAATAGCAATAATCTCGGCGTGGTTCTGTAATCTCCCCTCACCCTCTTTTATCTCGGGATCATCTGTTCTCTTACACTCTGCAAACGTGAAAGGGGAACTTCCAAGCCAGCCGGTTGATATTTAAAACTTGTTTTTGGGTTGTAGGAAATAAACTGACCAATGTATTCAATGTATTTCAATAAACCTGGATGTTTAAACTATTATTTATGGAAAATCATGTACTGTATAAAGGAACGTAAAGTAAAACCGTGGCCTGATCACAGAACATGTTCTGAACTCTTGTCTGTATATTCAGTAACTGGATTTGTATTAAAACCATGGTGTAATAATTCTTTTCTACGGCACTCAAATGAAAACCCACTACGCAACGCAATGTCCATTTATTACATCCTACAAGACCGTAGAAGACGTGACTCCCGTATACGCTATCAAAAATAAAAGAAAAGCCGTCTGTGATTTAAACTCCGTCCACGTTACGACGGCGTACACGAACAAGTGCCCTTAAGCGTCAAAACCAGAAATGCAAATATGATTCCTGAACAAAGTAATGGTGTCGAGGTGCTGGGTGTTGTTTTTTTTTTCTCACTCTGATGGAGATAAGAAGATAATGTGATTGTCCTCCTGGTCTTTATTTCCAAAAAGAGAAGTACTCCAGAAATGGGTTGCACCATAAGAATTTTGACGTTGTCTCATTTAAATTGACCTGAGAACATTACACCCCGTTAGCACGGGCAGACTATAAAAATCACTTGTCGTTCGAAAAAAAATGAGAATAATTGCAGAAGAGTGAAAACGTTAGCTGCTGGAGCACACCTGGTTTGAAGACTCCGAGCACGATGGTGAGTTTTGGGAAGTGTGAGAAAGAGAAATTCGTATCATTTAGCAGGTCGTATTATAGTCGTGTCAAGGTGATTATCTGACCTGCTTTTAATATTGTGCTCTGTAATTAAAACTTGATGAAATGACAACCTGATTTCTGAAATGAAGCAGGGATCTCTGGATAATGACATCAATCAGGATTTTCAGGATGCCATCGATGTGATGCAGCGACATTCAGAAATATTCTACTATGATTCAGGTGACCTAATTAACTGTAATTGAATTTCAGATATAGAAAGAAGTAAAGGATGTTGTTGCATATGTTTAAGTGTGTTAATGTTTTTTTCACTCCTTTCCTTTAGACAGTAAATACATCGACAACCTCAGAAGTCCTGATTCTTCGGTGCAATACTCATTGTCTTGTTACCGCTACATGCCTCACTCGGCAGGATCGTCTGCTGCTTATGACTGGGGTGAAGCTCCAGTAAGTTTTCAGTTCAATAAAGTGCTTTCTAAGAAGAATCTTTTCCACTTTAGAATGTGTTTAGAATGTGAGCTCCTTCTCTTTCCCTATATAAGTCGTGGTCTCATATGATACCAGAGGCGTCTCCGTGGGGATCAGCTGAACCTTCGGAGCTTTACCCGATGATACCAGAACGGCTCCGAAAAGGTGAGGCTCTCCTTTGTTCCTTTTTTTATCCCCTGCTTTATCTCTTGTTAGGATTTTCTGAGACAACTATGATCGAAATTTGCCTTAGAGATTAAATCTTTATGCTGGTAGTCAACAAAACTTCTGTCCTGGAGAGTCAGATTCCTACAGCTGAGTTGGGTTATTACCTCGGTCTACTTCTCGTGACCAAACTCCTCTGTCCATCTGTCTGTCCAGGAAACTTAGCTGATTATTATTCACATATTCATCATAAACCCTTTTCTTAAACAAATACGGTGAATGGCTTTATTGTAAAAAAAAAGTTCTGAGGAATTTAAGTCTGGATTCACCGAGAGATCCTGGGAGTGTAAACGCTTGGAACTCTGCAGAGGGACATACTGTAACTTTATAAGATTTTAACTGAAAATATACAAAATAATATATAGTAATATAAATATATAGGAATGCTTTTTTCTTAACGAGCCCTGTCAACTTTGCTTAGGCCGTAAGAAGCTGCGTCTGTATGAATACCTTCATGAAGCACTGCACGATGTCAGCATGGTCGACTCCATCCAGTGGACGGACCACAGCACCGGGACATTCCACTTCATCTCCAAGAACAAAGAAAAGCTAGCTGAATGCTGGGGCCAGCGCAAGGGCAACCGCAAAGCCATGACCTACCAGAAAATGGCCCGGGCACTACGCAACTACAGCCGCACGGGCGAGATCGTGAAAGTACGCCGCAAGCTCACCTACCAGTTTAACCCGATGATCCTGCAGAGACTGGAGACCATGAGCACATCAGTTCCTTCAACACAAGAGCTCATTCCTCACCACCAAATCCCTACTGAACAGGGCTACTACTGCTCATCTGGAGCTGACTGGCACAGCTGGTACACACAGTGCCCTTACCCCGGAGAGTACAACTTCACGTCTGCACCGACATCAGCAGAAACGCTGAAAACACAAGATCCGACTCAGGGATGAGAAAACTGTAAGACGTTCCTGTTCCTGACACCGCAAACCTACCTGCAAACTCAGAGGGCATTAAACGCTATGCAGGAAACCTGACTGAAACAAGTTCTGTTGTCTTATAATGCTGAACAGCACAGGGATGGACTAACAAAACATGAACACATCCTAGGGCTAGAAAAAATACTAAAAAAAGGTTTATTATTTGTTATTGTGTACTTGATTATATCTGTAAATGTCCGTCTCCTATTCGTTTTATTTCACCAAAAAACATGAAGTAAATATTAGTTTCTAATGAACATGAATGTGAATGTGCTCTATTTAATTTTTGTAAACATTCAAATAAAACTGTATCTAAACTTCCAGTGTTCGAAAGATCTGGTTCATGTGGTTGAATGATGTAGTGGCTTAACTTTCACTCACAACAGGTTTCATACACGAACAAAGCCATTAAGAAGAAGGGAAGAGAAACGAGAAGTTTTCAATCAGTATAAACAAGTGAATGATTTTCTGGCTGTGAGTCTGATCTAAAACATCTAACCTTACACAGAATATTAGGGGTTGAAGAGAACGACTTTCAATTTTAACTGCTTATGAACAATCATTTGCAGCATCAATGGACTATCAATGGGTTCGATATCAGTGTTTACTTTAAAGGTAAAAAACATTTGTGTGGAAAAAAATACACACAATATGTATATTTTGCGAAGCATTTCCATGGATATTGCCCGTAGTAGTCTAGGGAAAAGCAGAAATACTTCTGAAAAACTAACATTTAGTGTCTACTTTCATATGAGCTTCATATTAACCACCACTGTGGAGTGAGACATGGAGACATGACAAAGACATTGAATACTGAACATTAATAGAACCACACAAGAGAAAACTCCCAACTTTTGGCCATCTATCTATCTATCTATCTATCTATCTATCTATCTATCTATCTATCTATCTATCTATCTATCTATCTATCTATCTATCTAATTATCTATCTATCTATCTATCTATCTATCTATCTATCTATCTATCTATCTATCTATCTATCTATCTATCTATCTATCTATCTATCTATCTATCTATCTATCTATCTATCTATCTATCTATCTATCTAACTGATAATCAAACATCTAGTAATTATCCTCCTTTAAATATAATAGTTTGCCTGCGTATGTATGTAATATACTGTTAAATGATGATTTTGTGTAAATAAAAGAACTTTCATTTTTAAAATTGAAGATATTTAGTGAAACAGTTTTGGGCACCAGAATGAGGGAGCGTAGTGTGGTGGCTGTACACTTCTTATCTCGCTCAGTTAGCAGGAGGATGTGGTCAAGGGTCTACATAATGCATACAAAGTCTGGATGGTGTGTGAGACGGAGATCAGCGGCTTCCACTGTTCTGGTGGTTGGGGAGCTGTTCATGCTTGTCCAAGGTGTTTTAAAGGTTTGGGGTCTCTGAGAGACCACCTTTGTCATATAGGTTGTAGATCATGACCGGGAAACAGTCCACTCCCCTGCATGGAGCGTATTAAGAGGAGGCCATAGACTCAGCTTGGATCAGTAACACAATAACAGCTCATGATAATTAGCCTGTGTGTGTTAAGTTATGTAAGATGTTTTTAACTGTTATTGATTTAAATGAATAGAGATTAGCTATTTAAAAAAAGGTGAAACTACACAATCGATAGTGAAGTGACAAGACCTGGCAGAACAACATGGTAAATGGCTGTTTATGTTCACAATAATAATAATAATGTGAGAATTTCTTTCTAGTTTTTTTTGTCTGAAAGATGTGTGTATCCTTGAACAGAATACGTCACA
>NC_062527.1:4693470-4703470 GCF_022655615.1 Tachysurus fulvidraco
TACTGCACATAAGCCCAGCATTTACAATTGGAGCCCGCACAGCGTTATAAATGGGCCAGTCACCAATAAAGGCCACATACTTTCAGCTTGAGCAGTCGGGCAGCACTGCAGCAATAGAGAACCAATAGCTGGCCTGTCAGTAATTTATGTGTCAGTGAGGCCATATCTGCTGCACTTAAGATAATTGTGGTATCATTTGGTGGAATTATTTCAAAATATCAGGGTCAAATTTGTGGTGTGGAAAGTCACGTTCCACCAAAGAAAAAAGAATGTTTTTCTCATCCACATGTGCACCTTAGTGATTAACTAATTCAATTCAAGTCAATTCAATTTGTTTGTTTAGTTATTTTAACAATTGAAATTGTCTCAAAGCAGCTTTGCACAGAAACAGAGTAAAAATTATAAAGTTTAAAATTAAGTCAATATTTATCTCTACCATCTATCCCTAATGATCAAGCCTGAGTTGACGATGTTGAGGAAAAGCTTCCTGAGATGATATGAGGAAGAAACCTTAATAGGACCCAGACTCTGAAGGGAACCTCATCCTCATTTGGGTAACACTGGACAGTAAATAACGTAAATAAATAATGTCATTTCTATAACTGTTTATAGTCGAGTGGGATTGTGTAACCAAAAGCTCCTGAGGAACTAATAGATCAGCGTCATTGGTCAGAGATCATTAACACTATTGCCACTTAACTAATGAGATGAACACCAGTCCAGCTGGAGTCAGCAGCCCAATCAAACCACAATATAACCACAATCAAGCCACAGTGAAGCCCAGAAGAGAATGTGGAAGCATCCTCTGTTCATACATTCAGGGTTATTACACTGCATAGGCTCTTAACCTTTTTTCACTAAATAAATGAGTCTCCAAAGATGAGCAAATTGTATTTGTTACGGTAAAACAAATAATATTAAAAACATGAGGAATGTAAGCCCTTTTTTTTCATTTATTCCATCTTATCATCTTATGCAAGACCATATGACATATCCATGTCATCATATCCATGTCTTCAGTCATTGTTTTGGATTCATATGCTGTATTTTTGTAATATTCTCTCTTTTTATTTTTCTTCTGTTCTGTACAGATAATTCCATTATATTTTATATTATATGATTTTATATGATATTAGCTCCTTTTTTTTTTTTTATAAAACAAACGGTCATAAAAAGCATTTCACTGCATGTGATACTGTGTATGATTATAAATGTGACTAATAAAATTGAAATTTTACTTAAAATTGTGCTTATTGGACTTGAACCCTCCCTTAAGCTCCCTTAATACAGCTCTATGCAGTTTTATGGCTAGATTTCTTTACCTCTGATGTCTTTAGGTCATGCTGAGTATCAGAAAAATAGGCCAATTATTGTGGAAGCAGAGTTTAACCAGCTTTGACCAAAAAAAGTCAAGGTTTTATGGGTGGCAAGCTCATGGCACCTTAACCTTCGAGAAAATATACCCCTGAGCTTGCTAGCAGCACTTCTACAGTCGGATGAAAAAAGTTTAACAAAGAAATACAGTACTTCTTCACTCACATACGTGTAGAAATCTTTAGTGAAATTTTGGTGCTTAAACTAAGAACTGCTTACTGAATAATAGTTACAGCATCATCTCTTGTCTCTTGCTACTGTATATTGGTCATTCTTAATATAAATGTCCTGCTATGATTATTAGATGTTTTCCCGCCATAATAATGACGGACATTAGAGATATTTCATTTAAAAACCCCAGTGAAAACTGATTCATCATTATTTCCCCTGAATCTCAATTCTGGACACTTAAGTTTAATACCAAGCCTCACCTCTGTCATGCTCCTTTCATTCCTCAACAGCGTCATGAAGGGGATGGAAGTCAAAGCCATCCTTAATCCCCTAAACTGTTGAAAGGGGGGTGAGAGGGGACTCAGATACTTTTGGGCATCATGATTAAACAGATAGAGGAGTGGCCCAGGCCAGTGCTATATAAACCCAATGAGTCTGTCTTCCTCAGTTCTGCTACTTCCTCACTCATCAAGGGACTGCCATCTACTGCTCTTTAGCTCAGCTCTTTTCCCAGGTGCTCTTCATCTTTCCGTCCTCCTTACAGTCTGCAGGTGAAGACCTGGGTGCCGTCTCCGATCCCCAACATTAACTCAGGGCAGAAGGCTCTCACCTGGTGACACATCTGGTGGAACACAGCTCAAGATGCCTGAGCCCACAAAGAAAGGTATGAATGATGCAGTGTAGGCTAAACATCTCAACTGAGAATACACACATGTTTACACACACATCAGGAAATAAAGAACCATACTGAAGTATTGAGAAAACCATCACTGTGTCTCTAAACAGTTGTGTTTTCTGGGTTAGATTCAGCACAGCCATTAAATAATAGATCACATAACAGAGCATAATGATTTCATTATATACTTTTTTTCCTTTTTTTTAATCTCTGCATCTGTGTGTAAATGATACGCTCAAAGTGATCCTATCACCATCCAAAGCTTTGAGATCAACTCTCTGGAATTCAGAAAGTGACATTGGCATTGTTATTGTATTACCTCAAGCTCTTGCCAGCAAAGGAACGACAAGAGAGAGGAGGAGACAGAGAGTGCTTTACAAAAAGCTGTTATTGTTGTGAGTGTGTGGTTGATGGATAGGCTGCAGTCAAGGTTAGAAGGAGGGCAGAGGCAGTCCTGGAATGGTGGTGAGTCCCGAGCCTGTGAAAGGAGGCAGGGTGTGCAGTATTTTCATCCATGATGGATGATGCCATGCTGGCAGCCTGGCAGGTTTCAAGAGGGCCAAGCATGTGTTCGGGAAGGGGATGGATATGTCAGGGGTGATTATGTGGACAGTGTTGGGGAGAAGTAACAAGCCACAACATCATGGAAATAAATAGAGGATTGAGATAGGGAGACACTTTTCTTACTTTACTTTTTCTAAATATTGTTTTGTGCAATCTTACCACAGGGCCTTATAAAACTTTACATTTCCATTTGATCCCTGTGTATGTAATCTTTCACAAATTTGTCAGCAGCAGTAATAAACAACCAGTGTTAAAAAAAACAATTTCCTTTCCTGTCACGTCGTGGTGCGCGCAATACTTTCCAATAGAAGTAACACGGGATAATGAGGATTACATGATGGAAAGAGGGGAATTACAAGGCCAGTATGACAGTTATTTTGATGCCGCTCAGAAATCACCACGGTGCCAATATCGCAAAAAGCATGTCTGTAACTGTGTAAGTTTGTACAAAGAGCTGCCGATTGACAGCACAGCTGTCAGACACATTAAACAATCATGTCAGACGATCTTGTTGTTGATTGTCAGACTAAAATTCCATCAGCACATCATCGTGGTATTGAGACTGAAAGACAGAATCCAGCTGAATAGAGATAGCTGCGATATCACTTCAGCTGGAGAGGTTTAGAAGTTTCCATCTTACATGCTCAACTTGCTTAGCAACAGAGCTTTGCTCTTGGCATCCTCCTTAAATATCTTCCACGAACACTGTGTGAGTGAGTTAATGACCAGGGTTAGTTGTACAAATGGTTTGTTCTCATAAATTTAGGGGGCAGCTGAAGGAGAGAAGGTCGATCCAAATTGCAAGAGCTCTAAAAGGCAGGATGAGGGTTGAGTTAGGTACAGGACCCACGGGAACTGGATTCCTCGACCCGGGAATAGTTCAGAATGAGCAGACTTTTAATCCCTGTTCCTCTCCATCTCTCTCTCTCTATCTCTCTCTCACACACACACACACACACACACACACACACACACACACACACACACACACACACACACACATAATCTGTCTCTCATCTCTCTCTCTCTTTAGATCTTTTACTCTTCTTCAGTTACTCTATGCCTATACCACGCTAGGAATCTTAAGCTCTTGTCTATTTGAACTTTGACTCTCGTGGTGTTTTCAGGATGGATGACAGGTTACGTGTTTGCATCATGTGCATTAGAGACCGAGAAAACATTATATGTCAAAAATAGTAAAAGATGAAGTCAGTGTTTAGTGAAAGTCATGCGTTTAGACAGCTCTCATTGTGTGCATTGTCGAACCTGTGAGACCTCACAGATCAGGGAAAGCCCTTGTCCACACCTCAGCTTATTTACAATCAACCGTCACTCTCGCTGTTTCCCCACTGCCAAAGCCTCCATCACCCGTCTCATGCCGTACTTCATCAGGACATAAATCGTATAAACACAGAAAGATCTTTCAGCACTTCTGGCTAAGAGGAGTTCCCAGTTTAGCTCGCTATACTCTGTGTTGTCTTATGTATTCTATTGAAATACTTCATTTAAGTGAACCATTTACTTTAAACAGATTGTCACAGATATGTCAATTAATGAAAACAGCATAGAGATGAATATTTTGTAAGCAGAATTCTTGTTCAGTGGTTTATATAAAAGAGGTGAGACAGGGCCAGCAGTCAGTATGAGCCGGTCTGTCCACACAACAGCTGAGCATACCTGCCCCATCACTTACATTCTTGGTCTGAAGAGAAAAGAGCGAGTCTGGGCAGTGAGCCATATCACAACCAAAGCTGTAGTGTGGCTCCTAAAAGAGATGTGTGACATAGTAGTGGCAGAAGAATATGGAAGCCTGTAGAATCTTTAAATGCATTGGAATATTCTGTCTCGATAACTCATCTCATCTCCATAACTACAAAGATCTCCATTTCATCATCAAAAAAAAAAAAGAAAGAAAGAAAAAGCTGATCAGAAGGGGAATGCTGAAGTGTCCCAACCCTGAGAGACAAATAAGGCAACAATCTGGACACAAAAAGTAGAAAAATATCCACTGGCTAAAAGTAGGAACGCAGCACAGGTGTCTCTACTGGCTCTTTCTCAGCAGCAGTTTTCAAATGGCCTTCGAGTCCGCAAGGGGACAGAAATGGAACAGCTGGTCTCTGTGATTCACTGCATTCACCTGGCATCCTCCCAATATTCATAGGAGACTGGGCGAGTAACAGGGGTAAAAGGGAAGGGAGAACCATAACGGTGGCTCAGGAGTCAATATTGACATCATGCAATATATGTTTCATCTGTACCATGTGCACCGGTCTATAAATAGACACCTGGAGATCCCAGGAGACAAGACCAGAGCTTAGCAGGAACACCAGCTATAAAATACATCGAAAAATGATATTATTAACCTTAAATAATCACCCTAATGTTGTTAGGCAAATATACTGTAAGCATAAGTCTGCTGTGGTTCACGCCACAGTTCTGCTCTTCTGCAACAAATACAACAAAAAAAAAACAGCATTACATTGTCTGAAAGTTGAATATGAAAGATATCAGTAACAGGTGTGGCCCATTCTTGAGGAGTACTTTACTTTACTTTAACTAAGAACTTTAAGTATTTTGGCACATTCATGCTCGAGTAGTGTTAAGATTGAAGATTTTTACTTAGAAAAAACCAGAATATTCATTACAAATAAGAAATATCCCCTCATCTTGCTAATCACTATACATCACTACAGTTAGCATCCAATCAAGTTCATCAAAGTAATAAAAAAATGGTTCACAGAGTCAACAATGACTCGTCTATACTGTTATGCCTACTTTAGCTCTCTAGCCTGTTGTTCGCTAGTTTGTTTGTTAGCCTGATTTCTTTGCTAATTACAGGTTAGACTAGCATCGATTGTAGGAGCTAGCATCTTTCCAGCTAATGTTAATTATTTTATCCTGCAGTTGCTACCAAAAAAAATAATCTTCTAAAAGTTTTTAAGGGGAAAAAAATATTTTTTACATTTTTACTTTGATTTAAATGCATTTTTTGGCTAAATACATCCACTTTTAGTCAAAGATTTTGACACAGTGTTTATATTTTCACTTATTTCGTTTATATAATTTTTACTTGGATCATTTTAGTATATTTTGTCCACCACTGATCATTAGTTACCTCAGGAAATATTATATAACAATATGGCAGTGTTGAAATTAGGGATGTACCGATCCGATATTTTGAGTTGATCGGGCATCGGTGGTGCGTGACCGATCCAAATCGGAACCGGACCCACCCACTATTTAAGACCAATAATATTGGACCCACACGCTTTTACCGTCTCTATTCAGCGCATAATGTCTTTTATTATTACTATTATTTTTATTATTTAGCGCCGCCAGTCGAATCCATTCTGCTTGAGGAATGGCCTAATAAATTAAAGTCCATTCCGCGTTTTACCTACAACATTGACCACGCTGCTGCTTCCTGAAATCGCCCATGCCCGTGGTGGTTGATTAATGAACAGCAAACGTCATAGACTATTGCTTGAACTTATAAGAAAAATACACTCATATATTAAATGACATTAATGCAAATAAATATAATAAATTTTATAGGAAATATGTTGCACAACCGCCTGCGATAGACAGACAAGTTTAGTAGGCGTCCTTTCCATTTACCTCAGCGCGTTAAACATGACGCTAATTTGGGTGCAAGATTTATTGTTTAATACATTTTGCATTGTGTTTCAAGAGTTTTAAAATAAGAAGCACTTTAAAATATTGCCTTTTCTTCAGAGAATAATTTAATTTAATAAGTGCAGTATATATTGTTTAGATTGTTATACCACTAACTGTTAAAAGTACTGTTTGTTACAGCATTAACACTTTTTAAGGTTTCTTGTGTTTTCATTTTTCATCCAGTAATGGGCATTTTTGTATTTCTTTGCCAGAAACAAATAAATCTTGATAACTAAGCGAGTTGTATACATTCTTTAGTTTTAAAGGTAGGAAAGAACACAGATATCGGTATCGGACCGGAAGAGATAAAGTGGTATCGGTACATCCCTAGTTGAAATTGGGCATGTGATTGAAGATGGTGTGGATTTTTGAACCACAGATGATCAGGGCTCTGCCACATGACCAGGTTTGGTAGCGTATAAATCAAATATAAATGATGGGTTTACTTCAAAGTTTATAAAGTTCTCTGTACTGAAATACGTAGGGATTTTATTATCTGGTGCTTTGATAAATGCATCATGTCAGCTTTACTCGTGTCAGCATTTGCAATATGATAACCAAGTGATTGATTTCTTGAACGTTCCCCAAGTTCCATCACACTGGGTTAGAAAACAGGGGTTCAGTCTGATGTTCACTCAAACACTGAACACTGATCTTTGTGCCATGATGGTTTTGGGAATCTCTGCTCATATCATATTATATCATATCATATCATATCATATCATATCATATCATATCATATCATATTAAGAAGCACCAATAACATGTGATTTTTCACTCCTTCACTTTTTTTGTTGTTGTTTACAGATGACGGTCAGCCTGAAGGTGAGTAACAAAATTTTGCCTTGTTGTATAAGATGATTTCACTAAACAGACAAAAATGTACGTTTAAGGAGATTGTCCAAGATTGTCAGTCGTGTCATATCTGTATTCACTGAGACTTTTTCATACACTGTGTTACCTTTCTGCCTTTTTCATTTACAAATTAAGGGCCAAGCCTGAGAGAACTGTGTAATAAATGTAGGGTCGCTCTATTCACAACACAATGTGCTGAGTCTGACCTGTAATGGCGTGCTGTTCTGAGATCAGTGATGTTGAGAACGTCCGCTTCTTAACATTCTTAGAGCTCGATTCCACCACAGTGCTGATATTTCATGTCCAATCCGTGACCATACTGATGGCGCGCCTTTGAGAGCCGCTGCTAGTGTCGATGACTTCAAGGTCTTAACACACTTTGAGGGATTTTGTCCTTCAGCTCGAGGACAGAATACTGATCAGCTGATGTAATTTCAGATGCTGCCGTCAACAAGATATTTTGAATAATTTGGCAGGAGTGGATATAATGACAGAAGTGTAGCTATCTTGCAAACCTTTCTGCTTATTATTTCCTTGAATGTTTTTATGAGGTAATTGCAGGAGATCTTTCTCTACTGCAACATGACCAGTGAAGAAAAAATATCTTCAGTTCCTTTTGCTGGCGTTATTATTTTACTGTAAAGATATTGTGTGTGTGTGTGTGTGTGTGTGTGTGTGTGTGTGTGTGTGTGTGTGTGTGTGTGTGTGTGTGTGTGTGTGTTGTATTGTATTGTATTGAAAGCTTTTGTGTCTTGCTTATACCTGTACATCCTGTGTATACACATATAAGAGTCAGGATGTCTGTAGTACTGCATCTTGTGTCTGCGTGTCTGCGTTTCTGACCGAGCGTGTGAGATGTTTATGACGCTTCTTGCTGTGAAAGTGGTGCTTGCATTGGCGCTGTGTTTGTCACACACTCAGAGAATTTTGCCGCAGGCATCGGGGAGGCCGTGCATCCAGCTGAGATTTCCCTTGAGGTGTCTCCACCAGGTAGGTCGTGTGCAACCCTTTTTTTCCCCTCCCTTCTTCCAATTTGTTCTTAATCTCCACCAGAGCACCTCCACTCTTCACTTCCACGTGTGTAAGGACATAGTTTGGTTTTCCACAAACTCTTAATCACTGAGAGCACAACTTGTCCTGATTACAGAAATAGAGCAATGTGCACTTTCTTTTACAAAGTGCATGCACTGAGACACTACACACACACACACACACACACACACAACACACACTATTCATTTATGCTCACATTGCTTCCTGGATCTGTCCTTACCTCTGCTTATGCTGCCTGTATTAGCATTGTGGTCATGGATATGCAGGACAAATACTCTTGTAGCTACAGTATGAACCAGTAAGCACAATATTTCCAAAACACTCACATGAGATGGCATGGGTGCAAATTTATATTAAATAAATATTGGGCAATACACATATAATCCCAAACTTGATACATTACCCTGCTTTCTGTGTGTGTGTCTGTGTGTTATTTTGCTTATTGGGGCCATGTCATAGATGTACAGTGACAAGAATTGGAGTGAGTCATTGAGTAAAAACAAATAAACTCTAAATATAACTCTAATCTGATACCAGCAAAAATTGGATATCAGAAAATTAAGAAGATTTGAAGGGGATTTGGAATTTACTGGAAGTTATAGAAAGGAAATTTATAATTCTAATTATTATTAATAATATTTTTTATAACCACACATGAGGATGAGTTCTCTTTTGAGTCTGGTTAATCCCATCACTCATTAGTGATCATTTAAATCGTGAATTTATATATTTCTGTAAAGCCACTTTGTGACAACGTCCATTATTAAAATACAAATATCAGAAAAGAAAAGTGGTATCATGTCATCTGTAAGTACATGTACATTCAACATCCCATGGGATTGGGAAATCTAACTTCCGATTCTGATCAGTTCGCATCTATGTGTAGCATGTAGGATACAGCTGTGTCGCTCGGCTGCAGATGTTTGCTTGCTGCTCCAGCTGGCTGTGTTTGCTATGCCTGTGCAGAGGCTGCAGCGGTGGTCACAGACCCAGCACTCGAACTGACTCTACCAGAGCAAGATGCAATAATGCCTGCAGCCGTAGATCCGCAACCAATATTGACTGAGGTTGCTGAGCAACAGCCAATAGTGAAAGAGATCTTAGAGCCACAGCCAATAGTGACAGAGCCTGTAGTGCATGAACATGGGAAGCCAGAGTCCACACGACCTAAGATGGTGCTAATATGTGAGGTCGAGAAGAATCCTAATCAGCCTCCATCCCCTGGTGAGTATCGCCGTCTTTAGTCTATGATGAGCATGGTACGTAACAACAACAAAAAAAAAAGCTTTTCTCCAAAAGCATTTACTTCACCCAGTTTCATCTTAATCAGCATGAAGTTTAACAGCCGTTTAGCACTCAAGACTTCAGCATTCATTCTCCATCGAAGTACATGTCACGGCCTAGGAAAACCCTTCACAAGCTCAGATTTTGACCCTCTGGGGTTGAGGGATTGATCTCCACATCATCGTGTGTGTGGGTGTGAAGTTTGCATGTTCTCCCCATGTTTCCGAGTGCCTGTGAGGTTCCTGATAGAATAGAATATGGAAAGAACAATGGAAGGATGTAATAATAATAGTAATAATAATAATAATAATAATAATAATAATTTATTATATCTCAAAATGGCAG
>NC_062527.1:4708470-4778470 GCF_022655615.1 Tachysurus fulvidraco
CCTTTCAGTTGATCTAACTAGTAAGCATAGAATGTTTTATCTAATTCTAGATATCTATGTTTGATTATGGGGGGCACGATGGCTTAGTGGTTAGCACGTTTAGCACGTTTGCCTCACGCCTCCAGGGTTGGGGTTCGATTCCCGCCTCCACCTCGTGTGTGTGGAGTTTGCATGTTCTCCCTGTGCCTCGGGGGTTTCCTCCGGGTACTCCGGTTTCCTCCCCCGGTCTAAAAGACATGCATGGTAGGTTGATTGGCATCTCTGGAAAATTGTCCGTAGTGTGTGTGTGTGAGTGAATGAGAGTGTGTGTGTGCCCTGCGATGGGTTGGCACTCCATTCAGGGTGTATCCTGCCTTGATGCCCGATGATGCCTGAGATAGGCACAGGCTCCCCGTGACCCGAGTAGTTCGGATAAGCGGTAGAAAATGAATGAATGAATGTGTTTGATTATGGATGCATATACATTTATAGCTCCACTCTATCTAAAAACTCAAACATGTCTTCAAAGCACAAAAGAATGAAAATTGACAAAGACTGCGTCTCCCCCACTGACACCCCCCCCCCCCCCCCCGAGTCTGTCACCGTGACTGCATGTTTGTCGTGTCTTAACCCCTTGCTTTACAGTAATATTTATGTAATATGCTGTAAAACGCTTTCTCTGTCTTTGTTTAGATGATAACGTCCCTGAGTCATCCAGGGAGAGGAAAGACTCAGGTAATCCTTTAGCCATGATAGTATTCATACGTTTTGTAAGCATTCATACGTTCAGAGGTCAGTGAAAAAAAGCTGGAACTGAGAGCTAAGGTTAGTAGGTTCATTTTCCCAAAACGGCCATTTGAAAGAAACCTGAAAAAGATTATCATGCCATGTTAAAATTGGTCAAAAGCAATATAACGTTATAGATACAAGATTCAAAAGATTTTGTAAACCATTGTAGTGCAATAGAATTAATCAATAGATTTTTTCTGCAGGATAAACCTTTCCATAAGCCATGGGAAAATGAATGTGACTGTCTTATAAGGAAACCTGATGTATGTTAAATGATTATTGTTTAAAAAAAAATCCACAGTGGAGAAATACAGAGTGAATTTGCTGACGGTAAGTTCCCTTCATTGACTGACATTGCTCACTGCTACTATACCACTCTACAGATGTAATATAGAAGACGTCTCTCAACTGACTGTCATAATTTTCACTGGCTTACAGAACAGCAGTCAACCCTGGCAACACTCACGTTAACTAAGGCAGCTTGCTGGCTAGATTATCACATCCATTTTTCTTATTGTGATATTCTTGACAAAGAAGCTAAGATATAATCTTGCTTCATGATGTCTATGCTATTACATTTCTATGCAATGGACTGAAGAGCAACATTTCTAGTTTCACAACTAGAGTTGCCACTAGTATCATTCCAGTCAAACCCAAATATAAGATGTCTTTATTTGGGTGATAATTGCTCTGTCTACCATTAATAAGTCTCATATGAACAGCCTATGAAGGAGTGAATCCTATTATGATTGACTTTCATCTGTACAGTATGCTTCTACATGGAAGAACAGGAATCTTATCCAAATGTCTAGATAAGACAATTACCTAGGTCCTTGGGTTGCAAAGGAATGCCAATCTATTGCCTTTTAAACAATAAAATAATAATAAAAACAACATAAAACAATATATTACAATAGACAAAATAATATGATGGCAGACAAGGTCTACTAAATGTAGCCTATTGCCCCAGTTTAGCATAGAAGGAGGCAATGGCCACCTGTGGGATTCTGAGCTCGAGGTGGATTTGCATGAAGATCACAGGTCAAATTTGAGATTTTATTCAACAGTAAATAGATGGTTGTTTTCATCCAATTCTAGTCTGAGGGAAGCAGTTTCTCAAACACCTCCTGTGTCATATGCTAATTGTTTTGTAGCCTCAGATCTGGTTCAAGTTTGTGGACCTGAACAATACCTATTTTCCTGCTTCCATTGCATCACACCATAAATGTTTCTTATGGTTTGTCTTTAAAGCCCAGACAAATTCTGTATGAAGAAAACAATAAAGTAGGAGATAGATAGATAGATAGATAGATAGATAGATAGATAGATAGATAGATAGATAGATAGATAGATAGATAGATAGATAGATAGATAGATAGATAGATAGAACTTTATTGTCATTGGCATTTGTCAGATCACTGACTAAGGAGGGTTTTACCAATTAGAAGGATTCAGTGCTCCACTGTAGACTGATATCCAGATAATCAGTGGTGTGTTGGGACAGAAGGACAGAAAACCAACTACAATTGATAAAATCAAAGCAAATGATGGTCCTCAAATCCTTTTTTTTTTTACCAGTTTGGAGATATCAGCAAAAGAAAGGCTTACTTTCCATTATCCATGTTGCACAGCACCTCCTCAGCCCATACTCACAGTATGAGTGTCATAAACCAGGGCTGTACATTCGTGCAATGGATTTATGAATACACTACTATACTATACACTACTGTGAATAGGTCACAGGTACCAAGTCAGAACATTGTCATTATGAAGAGTATGAATGCAGGGACAGGGTGCTGTGGTCCCACCACTTGTTACACCTTTACTCCACTATTGGTTATCCTTTCTGTGCTAGACAGGATTCTGTAGCTAGTCCTGTCTATGCCTGTAAGATGGCTGGCAATACCACTGACCATCTGTGTACTAGTTGTTGGCGTTCCCTTGGGGTTTCCCCCAAGCAAATCTGCTGCTCCAAAAGGACTCAGATAATAGAGACATATGGCATTCTAAGCCAGGTCAATTTTGTTCCTTTTTCTGTCCTTTGGAAGCATTTCTCAATGCACTTTGTATTCCGTTAAGCGGAAGTCTGTAAAATATTCACCCCATCATAGTGAATTTCACCAGTCCTAGAATCCAGAGTTTTATCTAGTGACTACTCAATTCCCTTTCTATAATAAAGGTCTATATGGCATCGGTGGAAGAGCTTTACATGTGCAAACATGAACATAATCACATCATAAGGCATCAGGAAGGAAAATACAGAAGCAAATACAGCCCATGGGGAGGATGGGAGTGGGTTCATGTTATCATGTGGGTTTTCTCAATTTTAATGTTCAAAGAATTTAAATATTTTGTTGATGTTATAGTTCACACTGTATTTATGTATATGTATGCTGTGTTTTAATTTTGTGGAAATAATCTGGACGTTACGTTTCAGAACTGTTTATATCTAGACAGGTTTTGCGGTGTTTATTTGTTATATGTTAATCATTTTTCTCTTTTTCCCCTTTTTACAGGTTTATTATTGTTGCTATTATCTTTATGCTTTCCATGTTGCTAAATGCTGTGTTCTCAGCTGGCAGCTGTGTGTATGTGTGGGTTTGTTATGGTGTGTGTATGTGTGTTTGATTAAGTAAATGTTTGTGAGCAAGACTGTGAAGATGTACTGTACGCATAAGATTTAAGAGAATTTTGAATTTGTGATTTGGTGATTATGATGTTCTTCTCTTTTTGCAGTATGGTCCCTGGGAGACGGACAGCCTCCTGAGGATATTGACAAGCAGGTGGAAAATCCACCCCTTTCTATCTTACTAATTGAGAAACCCCAGAGTGGCTCCATCCGAGTAGGTTGGTAAATGCTACACTTCTAAGCATGACTAATATTGAACAAAACTATTTTATTGACCATGAATATACAGTGGTACCCTGTTTATCATCCTTAATCCGTTCCTTAAAACCGGTCGAAATGCGAAAAGGTCGAAGAGCGAATGTAATTATCCCATAAGAAATAATGGATACCCAATTAATTCGTTCCCGACCTCCACCGATACCCAATAATTAACAATTTTTGCCCCGTTTTTAGCAGTATTAATACTAAATAATACATAAAATAATACAGGTACATAAATAATATTGTATATAATACAGTAAAAAGTATAAATTAAAAACTTTACAAAAGTAACCAAAAAAATGATTGTACTGTACTGTACTTACTCGTTAAGTCGCAGTGATGGCTGGATGGAGTGGGCGGGGGGAGGCTGAGTGGTGGTGTTAGTTGGAGGAGGATGAGCCCTCACTGCCAGGAGACTTTACACTTTAAACAAAGTATTGTATATACAATATACACGCACTAAATTGTTATATTGACCGCTAAATAACACTGATGTTGTTCACAAACCGAAGTTTAATTTACGATAGATGCTCTCTCCACGAAGGCTGAGTCGAGACTGGGAAGATCCTTCCCCTTGCGAGGTCGATAAGCAGGGATTTGGTCGTTCAGCGGGCGCAAATTTCGTCGAAAAACTGTTTGCTAAGCGAAAAGGTTCGATGTCCGAGCCGGTCGATAAGCGGGGTACCACTGTACTCCATAAAGCCACTGTAAGCTGTTCCGATGGATGTTGTTAACTCTGTCTGAATAATTAAGAGCCTGTGCTCTCAAGATTGAGAAAATCAAACACATGTTCTGCAGTTACGTACCTGATTCTAGATGTATCCATTCTGCTGATTAAAAAGCTACAGAAAAATACTTAAAATATTTCAATTTCAGACCACATATGATCTCTTTTTTTTAGAGTGGGTCAGTGGATCATATTTAGGCGTGAGAACCATAGTTGAATATTAAATTATGACTCACATTGGTTTAAAATTTGTTGACCAATGAGAGATTTAAAAAAGACAATAAACAATATTACAGGAGCTTCCCATTTCATTCATGTTCAGATATAAGTGAATAATGTCCTGTTTTAAAGGTGGAGACATTACCTTTATTGCAAAGGTAGAGGCTAAGGATTTGCTTCGGAAGCCAACAGTCAAGTGGTTCAAAGGGAAATGGATGGATCTCGCCAGCAAAACAGGAAAACATCTACAGCTGAAGGAAAGTTTTGACCGCATCACTAAGGTACGGTATACATGAAAAACTAAATCTTTGAGGCTGTAATAAATATTTGACACCTCTATTGACTAATTCTGGGAAACTTGCTCCACAGATTCACACATTTGAGATGCATATCATTAAGGCTAAGGAGAACTATGGTGGGAATTACAGATGTGAGGTCACTTATAAGGATAAGTTTGACAGCTGCTCTTTTGACCTCGAAGTCAAAGGTTTGTCTTGTCTTTCACACTATGTCAACGTCTCGGAGGACATTTGAAGGAGAGCTTGTTGTATTGAAATTATTTACAATATTGCTTTTACAGATGTTCCAGAGACTCAGAGTATTGACATTCGGTCAGCATTCAAACGAAGGTAATATGAGTCCCATTGCATGATATTAGATTTTAGCTTAGTAATGAATTATTTGGATAATTACACAAGTCGGTTGTGTGATAACAGAATTTCTTTCATTAAGTATAAGGGTACATCAAGGTTAAATGCAGTCTGTTTGTTGGAATTATGAGGGAAATAACATGTAAAACTGTGTATATTGGGAATGCATACTTGTGTATCATTTTCTGCATCATTTTCTGACAATGTTGACAAAAGCAGTGATTACGTAACTGTGCTTCTTCTTAGGCAAAGTGATATCTGTGGTTTTATTGTTTAAAATGGACCTTTCACCCTGAAATCATCTACAAACCAATATCAGGACATGGTTTGGATAGGTTCTGGATTACCATGTTCACAATTAACCCACCCATCAAACAAACAAAATAAAATGCCCAAACTAATTTGATGATCAGTTTGAGGCCATTGCTTGCATATGAACATTTTGCAATGTGTCCAAAAGCAACGCACACTCATCATTCTCACTGTATGCCTGCATGAAAAGGCTTATGTGAGAAGGCAGTCATGGGTCTCTTGGGACCAATGTACACAGCCTGTGCAAAAACTGTTTCACTCTAAGTGAAAGGCTTTTGTGTTCACCTCAATTGTGCGTTTGCTTGTTGCTAATGCATCGATTGGTGGAAGAGGCCCAGGTTGCGTTGTTTTTTTTTATTCTGGTGTTTGATTGTCTAATTGAATTTCCATTAATCTCTTCTTGTTAACAACAGCAGTGAAGGCCAGGAGGATGCAGGGGAGCTTGACTTTAGTGGGCTTCTTAAACATAGGTGAGAACAAGCTATACAACTATAGTCTGCCCCTCAGGGGACCAAGTCCTTTTCTTTCTTTCTTTCTTTCTTTCTTTCTTTCTTTCTTTCTTTCTTTCTTTCTTTCTTTCTTTCTTTCTTTCTTTCTTTCTTTCTGTCTATCTGTCTATCTGTCTGTCTGTCTGTCTTTCTTTCTGTCTGTCTGTCTGTCTGTCTGTCTGTCTGTCTGTCTTTCTTTCTTTCTTTCTGTCTTTTTTATTTCTTTCTGTCTGTCTATCTTTCTTTCTTTCTGTCTGTCTTTCTGTCTGTCTGTCTGTCTTTCTTTCTGTCTGTCTTTCTTTCTTTCTTTCTTTCTTTTTTTCTTTCTTTCTTTCTTTCTTTCTTTCTTCCTGTCTGTCTTTCTTTCTTCCTGTCTGTCTTTCTTTCTTGGAACCTGGATATAACATTAGTCTGAAATGGTTTAGTCATTTTCAGCATGTTTCTACATTGTATGTGTACTACAGTATAATTCTTTCATAAATATGTTGTGCGTACTGCCATCATTGCCAGATACTGTGAAAGTTTATCCAGTGTATAAAAATAACATCATTTAAAGGGGGAAATATTATTTAAATGTTTAGGGTTTGCTTTTGTGTTCATAGAATAGCACAAAAGTAACAACATTCAATTCCACATTTATTTTGGCTTGTCTCTTCTTTTTTCCCCATACATTCAGAAACACCAGGTTAGTACAGAAAGTAGGTAATTAAATTAGACCTTACTGCGGGTAAGTACTGTAATCCTACAGTGTATCCAGCATGGACAAACAAGAGTGTTTGTTTACTGTAGTCTGGTAACACTTCATTTAAATGCAGCATTCATTAATGTTCCAGAAATACTCGGAAATCGTGGAAAGTGCCCTTTTCTATTTACTATCAACACAGGACTACGTTAGAGCTTAATCCTGTTACATATCCAGGATCCTTCTGCGGGTCCAGTGTTTTATTAGTTTCACACTGAACTATGATACAATTGGTCTTTACAAATTAGAGAATTAAATAAAAGTAAAGAAACATCATAACGGCTAAAGTGACATTACTTAACATATCTGATTGAGGACAATGGATCACAACAACGATCCATGAATAGTGTGACTTTTATACTAACCAAAGGCCACAATTTTCCATAGATTTTTGCGCAGTTGGTGGATCACCTATAAATGAAGCTGCAAAATAGTGTTATCACTACATTGAAGCATCTTTTACATGGAAATGAATACATTATACAATTGCAAATGTGCCTGTCAGTGCTGTTTTACTACATGTATGTAGTCCTATGTGCAGACCTGAAACACACATTAGAGGAAATGAAAATAATCATTTCATGCTGTTTTCCTGAAATCTTCCAGACATTCAAGCCAATGTCTGTGAAAGTGAGATCTGATTGACATAGTCTAGTGATGACTAACTGAACTCCTCTCATCCTGTCAAACATCCTCGATAACCAGATTATAACAACTCTATTCACCTTTAATAAACACTTACATCTCATTCCAAGACATCAATTACTAATTTAGACAAATGCATAATGACTGGCCTACATGAGTAATAAAAGTTTTCACTTGAAACAGAATACAATGCTACTTCTTTATAATGCTTAATAAGTGTTGTGTTTGAAATGATGATAAGCTTTGACTGTCATATTATAGTCTTCCTACTGTATGTAACAACGAATATTATTCTTCCATCAATATTCCTTCACACTGACAAATTCATTCAGTCAAACTTAAACTTCTTTCATATTTTTACTATTTAAAAATCATGACCTGCATAACAAATCATTCACCTGATGTTTTTTGCAAGCCATAAATAATATATATATCTCATGCACAGTCCACTAGTTTAAACCTTTATAACCAGGCTATTTCTCATGACCATCTCTTTGCGTAAGCTCTACAGAGGAACTACTATTAAGTTACTATTAAGTAATAAACATCAACAAATAGGAATCATCTTTAAATGATTAGCATCTCAGTCGACATCGGAATTAATAAGCATCCTGGTTCAGTACACTGAACTGTCTATTGTGCTGTGTGGTGTCAGGGAGGTCAAACAGGAGGAGGCACCAGAAGTGGATGTCTGGGAGATACTGAAAAATGCCCGACCGGATCAGTATGAGAAGATCGCTTTCATGTACGGCATCACAGACCTCCGAGGTCTGTTAAAAAGACTGAAGAAGACCAAAAAAGAGGAAAAGAAGAGTGAAGGTGCTTCAGGGATTCACAAATGGACTGAATTTCAGAATCTTTTAAGCTGAATTTTTATTTTTTATCAACTAACTGTTTCTTATAGCATTTGCTAAGAGGTTAGAGCCTGCATACCAGGTGGACAAAGGAGGAAAGGTGCGATTAATCGTGGACCTGGCTGACCCAACTGTTGAACTGAAATGGTACAAGAATGGCCAAGAGATTCGTCCTACTCCAAAGTAGGTCACGTCTTATTTCATGCATTTATTCTATTGAGATTTTGGGTTTGTTTGCTTTGTTCTGTTTTCTATAAAAAGGTTATGGTATCAGCTTTGTAATGATTATTGTGTAATGATAATGATAACTGCTGTACCAGGTTTTTTAAAATAATTATAAAATGATTCCTGGGATTCACAGAAAGCACCTTTCACAATATCAAGTGTCCCAAGTGTCCCAGGCATCTTGCTTTAACAAACCCTCAGCCTCTCTTTAAATATTACATGTTTGATTCTGTCTTATTCTGTCTGTTTCGCTGTGGAATTGTTGCACCATAACCTCCACCTCTTCCCTCCTGTGGTGTGGCTCCATTCTGACTCTTCCTTCATGCAAAAGTAATAGAAAGTAAGTGTTGAATTCTGTAAGTATTTAGCTCTTTGCCAACATCTAATCTGATTGTGTTGTTCCTGGAGATGAAATAAATGTTCATACTCATGCTAATTAGACTACATATTTATTATTCAGTATTGCTTTTAACTATATATATTTTATTTGCTGTGCCAAAAGTATTATTATTATATGATTAATAGAAAAGATTGTAGTACATAGTATTTATAAAGTGTTTCATTCAGACTTAGGCCTGATCTCAGTACATAGACAGCGTCAGTTAAAGTGGTAAATAATCATGCAAGTCATGTTGTTTCAGGAAGTGTTTCTGTGCCAATATTGCCTTTAACTTGCTCAATAGAGAAACATACAAATCTATTTATATATACAGTAATCCGTCGCCACTTCGTGGTTCAAGTTTTGCGGTTCAAGTTTCGCGGCCTCAGTGCATCGCTGATTTTCCAAAAATATTCATTGAAAAATAAAAATAAAAACGGTTTCCCAGGATGCCAGACAAAGAGAGAAACTCTCTGAGAGGCTTTGTACATACCCACGGGCACTCAGACAAGGCACATGATTGGTTCCCGGCGCCAGATCTGAGCTGATTGGCTGCGCATCATCGCATCCTCTCCCAGCTTCTTCCCTTGTTGTATCTCGCCACTCTCGTTCACGCTGTCAACTGTGTCTCGTGTATTGTGTTCGAAATTAACTTTTCGTTAAGCCATTACGATGCCTCCTAAGCGCTGTGCCCCTCGAAAGATTCCTCTAGTGAGCCCAAGAGGAAGAGGAAGATGATGACCATCAGTGAAAAGGTCAAACTTAGGGCCAATCCTACTTCGTGGATTTTCCCCTATCTCGAGGGGTTCCGGTCCCCATTAACCGCGATAAACGAGGGATCACTGTATATGTATATCGGTATTAATTATTTGTTAAGGTGTTAAGAGATTAAACTAACGTAGTTGATACCCCATCACTGAAGAGCAACAACTCTCAGTAAATTACTGACCTATGTTATTTTTTCACAGGTTTATCTTTGAGCACAAGGGCACGCAGAGGATCATGGTTATCAATAACTGTCAGCTGAACGATGATGCTGCCTATTCCGTGGTAGCTGGAGATGAGAAATGTACTACTGAACTGTTTGTGAAAGGTAAATTCTCATATACATTAGACTTTAGCACTCTTTGTGTCTTTTTTATGAGTGTGTGTCAGCTGAATAAAGATATATGCTTATAAGATCTTGCATGTATACAGTACCTCTATGGTCTTAATGTCTATGTAAATGTAAAAAGGAACCATTGTAAGGTTTTCATGCCTGGGTTTGACCCTTTGTGCAGTGCTACCAGTGAAGATCGTTAAAGAGCTGGAACCTGTAAAAACTACGGTCAACGAACGTATTGAGCTAGAGTGCGAGGTGTCAGAAGAAGGAGCCCAAGTTAAATGGTGTGTTTCTGTGTCGTTGTGTGTAAAATTAAATATAGAGAGTATAATTTTAAAAAGGCATAAAAACATAACTTTCTCGTTCCACTGAGACAGGATGAAGAATGGAGTGGAGGTTCCTACTGGGGTGCGTTCAAGATATCGCGTTAAGTCTGAAGGCACAAAGCACTGGCTGATTATAGATGATGCCACGAAGGAAGACACTGGCAAATATTCCATCATGGCAACTGGGGGTACCAGTGAGGCCCATGTCCAAGTGGACTGTGAGCATCATTTATTTTTTGTTTTCATAACCCACTTCTGTTGCTATTAATCCAAATCAAGCCAAAATTTGTCATATTAGTTACATGCTAAATAACACATTTTCTTGTCTTTACTGTACGTCTTCTACTTCCACTCTCTCTCTTCCGCTCCACTCCAATATTTTTTGTATAGTGAAGCCACTGAAGATTTTGCAAGATCTACAGGACATGACGATACGATTGGGGGAACCGCTCAAGCTGCACTGTGAGATCTTACCCATAAATGTTCCTGGCCGTTGGTACAGAAATGGCCAGCTTATTCAGTCCAGCGATCATATCTCCATCATCCACAGAGCCAAGTAGAGTCATGCTCCCTGTTCTACTCCTTCAAACTGCTTTAAATCTGTGTTTACACTCTTGCATATATCATCCTTTATTATCCAGTTACAAATAGCAACAATTATCAGACGTACACACCCACACAATTTGTTTTTGTTTACCAGGACCCATAGGATGGAAGTTGAGAGCTGCACTCTGCATGATGCTGGAGACTATACCTTTGTACCTGAAGGGTACACACAAAGCCTTACTGCCAAAGTTCATATAATAGGTAAGACATTCTGTACTTTATGGGGAAATTCTTAAGAGATATAAGTATTAAAAGCTTGTCAGAGTCTTACTAACAATGCACACTGTTGCTGGAGTGTATACACTGTAAGAGTTACTGATTAGAGTCTCTTTAGGATGTTTCTGGGGATATGGAAGTATACACATATGAGGTAAGTACAATGATGTTTTTTGTTTTATTTCAGATCCCCCGAAAGTGTATTTGGATGCATTAAATGCTCCAGATAACACTGTTACAATTGTGGCTGGTAACAAACTGCGTTTGGAGGTCCCCATAAGTGGAGAGCCTATTCCCAGGGTGGTGTGGATGAAAGGAGAACGGGTGAGTAGAGATGAAGTGAACACTGAGGCCAGTCATCTAGCCTGTCATAGACCCCAGAGTGAGACACGTTAGCCACGTCCTCTGGTTGCAGAAGCATAGCATGTCGAGCTGTTGTTGGAATGGCCAAGTCAAGCTCCAGACCTCAGGTTCACTGAGATGCTGTGGCAGGATCCTAAAAGAACTGCACATAAACTAAAGCTCCTAAACATCAATGAACTGAAACGATGTCGTAAAGAAGAGTGGGCCAAAATTTCTCCAAAACAATGAGAGATTGATAAACTCCTCCAGAAAACATTGCTTTTGAGTCATTGTTGCTAAAGTTGGTTCACTTTTTGGCAAAAATAAGATTGCATAATTAAATCTGTTGTATTGTCACCTGAGGTTATTTGTTTGCTTGTGGCCATTAGCTTTCGGTTCCATGGTCTCCAAATCCTCGATTTAAGAGTTGAAAACCATTTGTCCTAAATGCACCTATGATTTTGCAATCAGCACCAAACGCCTTAGACTATTGACTTTTTTACAATTCTAAATAAACCCCTTGAAGCAGTTCCCATTGTACTTGTGTCCAGGTCATTCTTGAGACAGGGAGTCGCGTTCGTGCAGAGACCTTTTCTGACCACACCTCCCTCACTATTGAAGTCACCGAGCGAGAGGACAGTGGCAACTACAAAATCGTCCTGCAGAATGAAGCCGGAGAAGACACAGGAAGTGTCAAGATTAAGGTTGTGGGTAAGGCTCGTAAATAAATACACTGTAGATTCTGGATTCTAAAGTGGACGTCACTGGCTTACGTACATGTTGTTGATGAGATGGTCTATCATCATCAGGCAGCTTCCTACTGTTAATAGAATATTTGTCTATATTTATATTCATTGCCTTAATTTGTTAAACCTTAAATCCTTAGTAATCCCTAGTAATGTGCCAATAAGAACAAATAGCATATACATTTTCATTGGTGCTCAAATAAGCAACATAGAATTATGCTGTTATATGGATGAATATTTCTCAAATCTGACTGAGTAGAAGAGATATTCAATAAGAGCAGCACTGACAAGAGTCCTGACTGTGGTCTGACTGCTTATTAAATGTATTTTTATGTCCTGTAAAGGGTAAAATATTTGATCCTTTAGATGATGCGATTTACAGCTTTCCGCTTAATAATGGTTTATATATATGGTTGTTTAAAAACACTTAAGGGTGAAAGGGTTTTTTTTTAAAAATAGCTATTTAAGAAATTCTATACAGTATGTCTTATATTTGTGTTCTAGATATCCCTGATCCTCCTGGACCTCCCTTGGTCCCTACAGTTGGTGGAGACTGGTGTACAATGACATGGGATCCTCCTCTTTATGATGGGAGTTCCCCTATCCTGGGTACCTTTTTTTTTTTTTTTTTACACTATATGTAGACACCCCTTTATCAATAGTGACCAATGTTAATTATCATAAAAAATCAGTTTCTCCAACCCCAGCATTGCCCTTATGGCTGTCCTGTGCTTTTTTGACCCTCAGGGTACTTCATTGAGAGAAAGAAGAAGCAGAGTTCCAGATGGATGCGTCTTAATTTTGACCTCTGCAAAGAGACCACATTTGAGCCTAAGAAGATGATTGAGGGTGTGCCTTATGAGGTGCGGATTTTTGCAGTTAATGCGATCGGCGTCTCCAAGCCCAGTGATCCGTCCAAACCCTTCATTCCCCTTGGTGAGTACCACACCTTTCACACCATTAAGCTTGCTGGTGTTTATTACATCTCCAGTGCCTCCACCTGTCCACATGTACTTATGCCTGGTTATGTCACACACAGTTTGCCTTTTTTATGTAAGATAATAGCACACAATCCTAGCAGATCCCTGCATACAAGACAGCAACAGATATACCATGACACCATCGCCATATTTGAGCCTGTCCTTCAGACGGCCTTTCCGCAGCTGTTGCTTTCCAGAGATGTGAAGTATTTCTGCTCTACACAGAACAAGCCTGAGATTTAGAGGACATCAAACATGTCATTACTATGACTGAATTAAAAGTTTAGGAGATCAAGAAGAGTCTGTCAGATACAGTAGATACTCTTGTTTTGGTTGTGTGTCTTTAGGAACCATGTTCAAATTCATTATATTATTAAAGGATGTTCTTCATAATGTTGGTTTATATTTTATTATCCCTATAGAAACATATGGCATTTGTTTTATTTTGTTCTATTTTGTATACCTTGTTTAGTAAAATACAATATGCAGATATGTTTTTTTTTAAGCTGTCACCAGTGAGCCCACTATGCTGGTGGTTGATGAGGTGACAGATACATCTGTGACGGTAAAGTGGCGTCCTCCAGAAACCATCGGTGCCGCCGGGTTAGATGGTTACCAAGTGGAGTACTGCCTTGAAGGAAGTAAGACACCCCTAATGACCCGGGTATACTTTGTCACAGGACTAGCACTAACACTAATGATTAATAAATGCTGCCAGAATATCTGTACTGTAGTCTTTTCCATTAAATGGAAAGGTCATGTCAAGCCAACCTTTAACAAATCAATCAAATACACTAAAATAGAGTTCTTTTTAAATATTTATATAAGCTGTTATATCATTTATGTAAAAAAAAAAGAAGAGAAGAAGAAGAAGAAGAAGAATGTATCTTTAAATACAGGACTAAAAGCTGAACAATAAAAATGTGTTTACACCAAATATTTAAAAGTGTCATATGCTCTCAGGAAGTGGCTGTACTGTACTGTATAACAGCTGAACTGTTATCTGTTTCCACAGCTGATGAATGGATTCTTTCCAATAAGGAACTGACTGAGAAAACCAAGTACACCATCACAGGCCTGACACCAGAGTCCAAGATCCTGGTCCGAGTGAAGGCGATTAATGCGGCCGGTGCCAGCCAACCACGCACCATTCAACACTCCATCCTGGTCAAAGAGGTCGTTGGTGAGCTACATCAGCAGTTTTTAGTGATACAAAATGCAAAAAGTTCATGTTTATCGAGTTAAATATAGTTTTACCCTTAGATGATCCAGTAGATATTGTAGACGCCCAAAGTTTGTACTGTATGTGGTGCAGTATATTACAGTATGTGACTTCTATGTCGCAGAGCCCCCTAAGATTCGTATCCCTCGCCACTTGAAGCAGACTTACATGCGCAAGGTCGGAGAACAAGTTAACCTCGTTGTGCCATTCATGGTAAGGCATCGGATGGAAAGAATGAACAGAATAGAAAACCTAAGAAATTTCTCTGTGAGCTCAGGAATTTAAATGTAATTTAACAGAACAGATTCAGCCTAATCATTTGTAAAATGCTTTGCCCAGGGCAAACCCAGGCCAAAGATCACCTGGCTGAAGGACGATGAGGCTATCGATCCAACGCAGGTCAATATCCGCAACTCCGAATGCGACAGCATCATCTTCATTCGCAGAGCTGAGCGCAAACACTCTGGAAAATATAAGCTGTCTGTTCAGGTGGAAAAACTTGTGGATACGGCTATCCTGGATATCCAGATCGTGGGTTAGCAATCAGATTTTGTAATACTCAAAGATTTCAAAAAGGCTTACTGTACAAGGAAAGAGGCTTTTATTTCATTATAATACTATGGGTTGGCTAAAACATCTTATCTCTGTTAACTGCTATGCATTAGATATTGTCATACAATTATTTTTTTCTCCATCAGACCTTCCTGGTCCTCCACAGTGTGTTCGAATTGATGAGGTCTGGGGTGAAAATGTAGCACTGGACTGGACGCCACCCAAGGATAGCGGCAATGCCCCCATAACAGGATACACCATCCAGAAGGCTGATAAAAAAACCATGGTATATAAGATTTTTTTTCTTTTGTTGCAGTTCAAGAACATAGATGCTATCACAATGCAGTCTCAATGAATTAATTTGATAATTGTGTTTTCTACAAACAATACATAATTCCCTGTTGACTATTGTGTCTACAGGAGTGGTACACCTGCATAGAGCACTACCACCGCACATGTATCACCATCAGTGAGCTGGTAGTAGGCAACGAGTACTACTTCAGGATTTTCTCCGAGAACATGGTGGGCCTGAGCCAGAGCGCCACAACGACTAAAGATACAGCAGTCATAGTAAAGGAGGGTAAGTTTTAAGATCACTGGTTGTAGCAGAGCCAAAGATGTGTTCCTCAACTGTATGTTTGTAGCTTTCCGTTCAGTCTTCTCTGTCTTGGATCTCAAAATCCATCAAATATCCAGTGGATGAGAAGAAAATGAAACATCTCAAAAAATGTAGGTTTTCCTTGAAACAAGATTTTCTACTCCTTTTGTTCTGACCATGAGGAATAATACTGTAACCGAAGAGCCTGGAATCGTGCATTAGGAACAAAAATGTAGATAGAACAATAGATTTCTAACCCTAACCCTAACCCTAACCCTAACCCTGGTTCTCAAATGTATTCTTATCATTCAAATGCTTTCTACAGATGTTCCTGCAAAACTTTCAACCAAACAGTAAAATAGACACAATATGTGTAAGATATACTGTATTCACTGACCAACAGACATAAAAACTCACGTATTTGAAATATTTAAATTGTGTTCTTCTACACAAGGAATAAAATAAACATAAAACACATACAGTACATAAAGATTTACTTCTAAATACGTCGACATCTTAGCAATAGAAATATCTTGACAATAGTTAAGTCGATCTAGTATTATTATACGGTTGCAACAAACCAATATAAATATAATTATTCCATATTTCCAGAAATTGTTTATCAATTTTAAACTTTAGATATATATATATATATTTTTCATTCTTTTGGAAAAGATTTCTGCTATTTTTCGAATAACAAATGCTTTAAAATGAGCAAAATGTCCATCTTGAATTTAGACAGAATGTCTAGAAATGGGTTTAATAATTATATCAGTGATTTATTGTAATCTTATAATAGGAAACTAGAGTCAAAATATTTTGTGATTCATTTACAATGAAATCTGCAAATTTTAGAATTGTAAGAAGGACTAGATGTTTGACAAAATGTACAAGCAATAGGCTAATGATAAACTAAATCGGTGTTGTCTCTTCTTCATCACATAAGGGAAATTCCCCCATGATACAGTGCTCGGCCCGTATCATGCACACTCCCACTATCCATATCCCCTCTTTTCCTCCTCCTCTTCTCCCTCTTCTGCCTCCTGTCACTCTTTCTCAGGTATGCACCTGAAGAACCCAGAATACATTAATTATGACTTCACAGAGGCACCCAAGTTCACACAGCCACTCATCAACACCTTTGCCATCGCCGGGTACAACGCGACTCTCAACTGCAGCGTCCGTGCCAACCCACGGGTACGTCAGATATGCCTGTGTGTTAATATCTGTGTTAATATAAGCCATTCACCAGTCAGCAGGCACAGACAGGTCAGTAACGCCACACAGATGCTTTGAGTGCAGTTCTCTTTTTATTTGAATTAAAAGCATTTTCTTCATTGATTCCCAAACCCATCACAAATCTGGAAACAGGCAGATGCTTTTTGCTTAATAAAAATTAACACGTTAATTAAAACAGGAAATAAAATCTCAGATAGGTTAAGGCCAAAGGTTTACACACATATGCTAAAGAAAGTCTAAATGTTTTTCCTTTTTCTTATCTATAGCCAAAGGTGATTTGGATGAAAAATAAGATCATTATCCTCGATGACCCACGCTACCGCATGTTCAGCAGCCAGGGTGTGTGTACACTGGAGATCCGAAAGCCCAGCCCGTTCGATGGAGGTGTGTACACTTGCAAAGCCATCAATGACCTCGGGGAGGCTCAGGTGGAATGCAAACTGGAGGTGAAAGGTCAGTCTGGGCTTCAGGTCGATGTTGTGTACTATGTTTAATTTCATTAAGGACACCATTCTTAGTCGACTGTAGCGTAGACATTTTGTTTCATAGGTACCAGTATTACACATCATAGCTGTCATTCATTCATTCATTCATTCATCACATCGTTTTTCTTGTTAAAGTGTGCTTATCGTGTTGTAATTGTTTATAATGTGAGTTAACATACCATAATATTTCTTTTGTCCTACGCTGAAGACATTTGGGTTTGAGAGCAAAAGAGGAACATGAGACGATAGATCAGCATTTCAGTTTCATTTCCTGATATTTACGTTTTTATATTTCAAAAAACTTAAAACATGGCAGCTTTGGTGGCAGATCACCCGATTTTCAGGGGAGCAAAAGTTTTTTTTTTTTTTAGTTAATTTCAATCTGTTCTTCTGTTTCGTACCACTAATGAGCGGTTTGTGTCTTGTGGTATGGCCTCTATATTACTTCTTTCAAAGTATTCTTCAAACAGTGGGTTGTGAAATCTTTACTCACACTGATGTCACAGTTTTTTCTTAATCGGTCTGGTCCTTTTCAGAACATTACGAATAACTGTATTGGCTAAACTTAATGATTGTGCAGTGGTTCTAATGGATCATCACTCTTTTCTCCTTTTTCTGCCATAGACAGCTCTCTAGACTTCATGTTGAATTATTCTTTTCAAATGCAGTCTTCATAGGAGAGACACAGGACTCAAGCCAAGTGAAGATATTCAGAGCTATTAAACAAGACAAGAGCTGTTAAATCAATCAAACTAACCAAAACATGTCACATGTTCCAATATTTTTGATCACTGGAAAAATGGTTGGGTTTAAATAAAAGGTTCTACATTCTAAGATGTATAACACATCTACATGTCAATATCAGGAAATAATAGCTGAAATTCCTACTGATTATCTCATGTGTCTCAAATCCAAATGTCTTTAGTGCAAAGCAAAAATTAAAGAATTTTCCTTGCTGTTCCAATACTTTTGGAGGGGAATGTAATTAATGTGATGTTATGTTTGTTGGTAGACTTTCACGGTTATTTTTTTTGTCATAATAAGAAAATAACTGCTGCTTTTCACTTCCAGATTCCATAGCTGACCTGAACAGTCTAAATTTCTGAATCAGTTGCCCTGTAAAAAAGGATTCAGGTGTCTTGATCATATGTGAGATGAGATCTGTTGCCTTTTGCTTTTAATCAAGATCTTCTATAGTAGAGAGATCTCTTTAATCACTAAATTAGAGTATGACAATCATGCTTATCACCATGCATTCACTTGGCTTTTAGATCCTTTTCCAATGCCAAGAATCCCCTTCAAAATTACATATAAAAGGTCGGCCATAAGAGGATTAGTTTACAATGCCATACGCTTACACAACACTTCTTTTCCCTCTCCACAGATCTCTGTGTCTTAATCCTCCATGTTAAATCTGTAATGACTAAGTCAGTGATGCAGCCTGACACACACATAACTCCCTCACTTAAAAGGGTTTAACCCCCTCTTCTCTTTTTTCCCCAGTCATCACTCAGGAATAGTGATATGTGTCATTCTCATCTAAGGTAAGCTTTCATATGGTTTCGGGCATATGAAGCTTATTTATATCATTCATTCTGTAGCTCTTACTAATCCTGCTTTTGCTGCATTGCTTTAGTCATGACTTTGAGGCCTTATTTTTCGGTAGATAGTCGGTTTTGTTTCTGCTCATTGAGGTGAGACAGTGTCAGACATGTCTCTGCTGCACTTGAGCCTGTTTCCTGTGTTCTTTCCTGCATGCTTTTCCTTTGCAGAGCACTGTTGGCGTTACGTTGGAGTGTGAGCAAATCTTATCTGTCTCTAAAGACAAAACTGTGTCAGTGTCTCAGATAATTCAGATATGCTGCTCGCATGAGCCCTATTTCATAGTAAATGTGCCTGAGGCTACATCTAACATATTCTAAACAGAGGCTGAGTAACCTCCTCCTCTCAGTCTGAGTCAGTCCTGGTCAGACACTTTTTTCCTCCATACGTTTGCAAACAGAATTGTAGGGAGGAATTTCATACTTTATACTGCTGTATGTTTCTTTCTGTGAGTACATTCAACAGATTTCTGCCCACTTGCAATTTTAAAGCAAGCACACATGACATACTGCTATATGATTATTGTAGGACATGTTACTGTACTCACAGTTTTGTGTAGTGCCTGCTTCTGTACTGATGTCTTACTTTTGTTTTGTTTCTCTCCCTGTCTGCTTTTTCTGCATATCTACTCTGTTGATATGTAGAAGATTCATATTGGACACTGACCACACACTACAGTACACTACACTACTGTACACTACAGTACGCTTAACTACAAAAACCTATATTTCACTACACTACACTACACTACACTACACTACACTACACTACACTACACTAAACAACAGTACAATACACTACACCACATTACACATAAAATATACCACACTACACAAACTTATACAACACTACATTACACTACACAACAGTACACTATGCTGTGGTGCAGTACAGTAAATGACTATACAGTACACTACAGTACACTACAGTACACTACCCAAACCTATACCACACTACAGTACAGTATAGTACACTAAACTATACTACACTACAGTACACTACACAAACCTATACCAAACTACAGTACAGTACACTAAACTATACTACACCACAGTACACTATTGTACAGTACACTAAACTATACTACACTACACTACAGTACACTACACTAAACTATACTACACTAAACTATACTACACTACAGTACACTACACAAACCTATACCAAACTACAGTACAGTACACTAAACTATACTACACTACAGTACACTACAGTACACTACACAAACCTATACCAAACTACAGTACAGTACACTAAACTATACTACACCACAGTACACTACTGTACAGTACACTAAACTATACTACACTACAGTACACTACAGTACACTACACAAACCTATACCAAACTACAGTACAGTACACTAAACTATACTACACCACAGTACACTACTGTACAGTACACTAAACTATACTACACTACAGTACACTACAGTACACTACACAAACCTATACCAAACTACAGTACAGTACACTAAACTATACTACACCACAGTACACTACTGTACAGTACACTAAACTATACTACACTACAGTACAGTACACTAAACTATACTACACTACAGTACACTACACTAAACTATACTACACTAAACTATACTACACTACAGTACACTACACTAAACTATACTACACTAACCTATACCAGGCTACAGTACACTACACTACAGTACACTACATTAAACTATACTACACTAAAATACACTGCACTGAACTATACTACACTACAGTACACTACACTACAGTACACTACATTAAACTATACTACAGTAAAATACACTGCACTGAACAATACTACACTAAAATACACTGCACTAAACTATACTACACTACAGTACACTACACTACAGTACACTACATTAAACTATACTACAGTAAAATACACTGCACTGAACAATACTACACTAAAATACACTGCACTAAACTATACTACACTACAGTACACTACACTACAGTACACTACATTAAACTATACTACAGTAAAATACACTGCACTGAACAATACTACACTAAAATACACTGCACTAAACTATACTACACTACAGTACACTACATTAAATTATACTACACTGCCGTACACTGCACCACAGTACACTACACTACACTAAACTATACTACACTATTCTATACTATACTGTACTATACTATACTACACTACATTACGCTACACTGCAGTACATTACATTAAACTATACTATACTACACTACATTATGCTACACTGCAGTATACTGCACTATACTATAGTACACTACAGTACACTACACTCAACTATAATACACTATGGTAAACTGCACTGCACTACACTACCTTGCACTACACTAGAGTATACAATACCTCAGTGCACTACTGTGCCTTGCACTACACTGAACTATACTACACTACAGTACACTGCATTACACTACACTAAACTATATTACACTCCACTACAGTGTTTTTCTTGTCCTCATATACATGCTACGTGCTTTTCCTCTATCTCCTTCAGGAGGCTATACATTCTTTGAGCTGATGAAGCGTGGCGTTCCCTTGCATCTTATTGATAAGTTCATGAATGAGAAAAAGTCACCGGAGATGGAGAAGAAGGGATCTGACTGATGGGGGATTCAACCAGTGCTTTCCCAGTACCCCCTGTTGCTAGAGCTCTTTAGTGAAGTGTGTGACCCATCTTTGGTATGGCATGCAGTGTTTGGACATGGACCTATAGTACATAAGAAAGGTTTGCTAATGGTTAGCTGTATGACAGGCTGCTTTCCCCCAAAACCCTGTTCAAGCACACGTGCATGTCTTCAGCGGATTTGGATCGTAGCATCAAAATGTGTAAAACACAGAATACTTTGGTGGCAAAATATATTGGTGTATTCAATGTATTATTTTGTTTCACGTTCAAAACCTATGCCTAGGGGCTGCCAGTGAAATCTGATCTTTTATTTTTGTTTTATTTTTACCAACTCTTCTCCTTTCAATGTACCGTGATGAATATAACAAAAATAATTTTCAGTGTAATATTGTAAAACACCAAAACTGGTCTCTCTGACATGCTAGCTGTTCGATCACTTATACATTTGAAGTGTTTGCCTTGTTCAGATTTGGTGAAGTTAAAAATATCTATCTAATAAAAGAAGTAGCAATACTTCATTTAGTATGGTTGAGTTGAATAAATGTCACTATAATAAAGATTGTTGTGTGTTTTTAACACAATGAATCCTTTTTTGTTGTTTATTGTTTTATTTATTTTCTTAAGATGTCTGATCGTTAATTGATTCTCCTAATAATAGCAGCCAAATATGCTAATACATCCAGTTTGGACTGACCGGCTACTCTTAGGCAGGTAACATAGTCAAACTGTTAGATGATCTTTGCTAGCTGGTGAGTTATTTTCCAACTTTTATGTTACCCAGCTATACTGAGATTTCCTTACTGACTTACTGTCATAAGAATTAACCTGTGTACAATGTAGCATTAGTAGCTACAATAGATTACAATAGATAATAATATTAGCATTTGTGCCATTCAGTTTCCTTTCCACCAGTTGGGAAAGATGATCTACCAGTTTGAGTTGCATGGCTTGTCAGACTAAACTGGATATTTCAGCAGGGATGCTATGCCTGGGTAAGTGAGCAGTGCTAAGTACACATGTGAACTGGGTTCAGTATGTCTCACTGGCATTGAATCCTTTAAACTATATTTAGAGTTGATCTCAAAGGATGTTCTAATAAACTGTGTCATTTCACTACAGGAAAATACATAATTGTTGCAATACCAGGATAAATATAATGCTATAACAGCAGATACAATAATAATATACAATATAACTTGTTTTATCATCCGGTCTCTCATTGAATTTTGTATTTCATCAGAAAATCCAGAAAATCCAAGTAGATCAAATAGCCCGTACAGGCAAAGAGGCAAATTTCTTCCTGACTGATGCAGTAAATCTCTGCAATGTATGAAATCCTATCACAAGTGGTCACTGGGGTCACATTTATAATACAAGCTCTGTGTTTGTGCCCTGGAGAGGGACGTGTGAACACATGTAAACATTTGCTTAAATCACATGGTTGGATCATTGTACATAAACAGTACATAAAAAGTTCATGTAAACATCAATTCCTAAACATCAAGGTCTGTGTGTGTAGGAGGTCTATATTCATATGCATGTGTGTGTCTGTAGTGTAGTGTACTGTAGTGTGGTTTAGTGTATTTTAGTCTACTGTAGTGTAAAGTAGTGTTTCTCTGTGTGAGAATGTATGTGTATGTATGCATGGATATTGTGTACGTGTGTGTACATGAGTGTGTATATGTATGAATACATATACACGTCTATGAATGTATGTGTGTATATTTGTGTGTATATTTTTCTATGTGTATATTTGTGTGTATGCTTGTATGTATTCATGGATGTTGTGTACATGTGTGTGTGTGTGTGTGTGTAAACCTGCATGTGTATATTTGTTTGTGTATGCTTGTGTGTATGTATATGTATGTATACGTGGATATTGTGTATGTGTGTGTATATGTAGGAATGTATTTGTGTATATCTATGTATTCGTGGATATTGTGTACATGTGTGTACATGAGTGTGTATATGTAGGAATGTATGTGTATATTTGTATGCTTGTGTGTGTGTAAGCATGGATGTTGTGTACGTGTGTGTATGCGTGGATGTTGTGTGTGTATATTGTGTGTGTTTGTGTGCTGTGTGTGTGTACACGTGGATGTTGTGTGTGTGTGCATATGTTTGTATTGATGGATGTTGTGTATGTGTGTGTATGCGTGTATGTTGTGCGTGTGTGTGTATGTATATGTTTGTATTCATGGATGTTGTGTATGCGGTGTGCTGTGTGTGTATTGTGTGTGTGTATTGCGTGTGTGTGGTGTGTTGCGTGTGTGTGTGGTGTTTTGCGTGTGTGTGTGTGTGTGTGGTGTGTGTGTGTGTGTGTGTGTGGTGTGTTGCGTGTGTGTGGTGTGTTGCGTGTGTGTGTGTGTGTGTGTGTGTGTGTGTGTGTGTGTGTGTGTGTGTGTGTGTGTGTGTGTGTGTGTTTTAATTTTCCCGGCCACTTCCACTTCCGCTCCGTGATTTCCTGCTCGCTTCGCTTTTCTAGCTCCGAAGCAGCCGAGCGACACTTGGACTAACAGTAGGTTCCGCTCATGAGAATGACTTTTCACACGTAGCTACGTGACAGACGCCTCGTTCTGGTCGACGTTCGGGTGGAGATTAAAGCACAGAGACGGTGTTCCGTTGCCTCGGTGTTGCCTGGGTGTCCGAGAGGACGATGGCCCTCTGTATGTGGCCGGAGCCGCTGTCACCGGCGCAGCTCAAGCGCCTGGAGCAGCACAAGTACAGCGCCTCGGGTCGCTCCTTACTGGAGCCGCCGTGTCAGATCTACTGGAACTGGTTAGTGGAGCAGATCCCGACGTGGCTCGCGCCGAACACGCTGACCATCACGGGACTTATTATCAACGTCTTTACTACCATTATACTGGTGTTTTACTGCCCCACTGCCACAGAGGAGGTGAGTTCACTGAGGAACCACTCAGACTTCTGTTGTCGTATCCTGATCAGCTGCTCTCTCTCTCTCTCTCTCTCTCTCTCTCTCTCTCTCTCTCTCTCTCTCTCTCTCCCTTCTCAACGTGTGTAATAACAAACCAGGGTTGACACGATACCATCGTCTAGATCTCCACAATACCACGATATCAAAATAATATTGATGTGAAAAAACAAATAACAATAACCAAACACTAACCAGCCTTCTTGTGTTTATTACACACAACAATGTGTATTACAAACAACACTATTTAGTACACACAACAGTGTTTATTACACACAACAATGTGTATTACAAACAACACTGTTTAATACACACAACAGTATTTAGTACACACAACAGTGTTCATTACAAACAACACTGTTTGTTACACACAACAGTGTTTATTACACACACTTTATTACACACAACAATGTTTATTACACACAACACTTTATTACACACAACAGTGTTCATTACAAACAACACTGTTTGTTACACACAACAGTGTTTATTACACACACTTTATTACACACAACACTTTATTACACACAACAGTGTTCATTACAAACAACACTGTTATACACAACAGTGTTTATTACACACACTTTATTACACACAACACTTTACACACAACACTGTTTATTACACACACTTTATTACAAACAACACTGTTTATTACACACAACACTTTACACACAACACTGTTTATTACACACAACACTGTTTATTACAAACACTGTTCATTACACACAACAGTTTTTATTACACACAACACTGTTCATTACAAACAACAGTGTTTATTACACGCAACACTGTTTATTACTCACAACACTGTTTATTACAAACACTGTTCATTACACACAACAGTGTTTAGTACACACACTTTATTACACACAACAATGTTTATTACACACAACACTTTACACACAACAGTGTTCATTACAAACAACAGTGTTTATTACACACACGTCAGTGTTTATTACACACACGTCAGTGTTTATTACACACACGTCAGTGTTTATTACACACACGTCAGTGTTTATTACACACACGTCAGTGTTTATTACACACACGTCAGTGTTTATTACACACAACACTGTTTATTACACACAACAGTGTTTAGTACACACAACAGTGTTCATTACAAACAACACTGTTCATAACACACAACAGTGTTTAGTACACACACTTTATTACACACAACAATGTTTATTACAAACAACAGTGTTTAGTACACACAACAGTGTTCATTACAAACAACAGTGTTTATTACACACAACAGTGTTTATTACACACAACGCTGTTTATTACACACAACACTGTTTATTACACACAACAGTGTTTAGTACACACAACAGTGTTTAGTACACACAACACTGTTTATTACACACAACACTGTTTATTACACACAACAGTGTTTATGAACATTGTATGCATGTTATAACCAGGTTGAATTTCTACGTTGTGCCTAGGGTTGGTTTTCCAGACCAGCTTAAAATACACTGTCATTAAATAAATGTGTTTATGGTTGTAAAAACACATTAATACACAGTATTAACTTTGAGCTTATATTTTATTGTATTTCAGCCACATTGTTGTGTTCAGAGCCCCACTGCGTAAACTCGGCCCACTGCATAATACCCTGTTAACACTCTGTCCAGGTTATATCCAGATATACTGTACAATCCAACACTGGGGTATCGATATAGAAAAGCATTTTGATTGCTGATTCCTGTGAATATTTACACAGCATATTGTTGGTACAGAGCGAACTTATTGTGGTAAACAGGATTCGATAGTGAGAGTCGGTAGTTATCATTATCGCTGACTCTTGACCTTTGAAGAGACATTATGACCCTTATTCCACACAAAAAGTCCAGATTCCATACTTGTTGATTTATTGCTACAGCAGCGATCAGCAGCTTTTCTATCACAAGTTCACCCACCTGTTGGGAGCACCAGGAGATAAAGGCCAACCTTTGTCCTCATTGGCTGAAAGTTTGCTGTGACGTTTGCAACAAAGGAGTGGGATCAGCTCTTGTTTGTCTAACAATAGCATATCTATTAAACACTTTTCTGTTGCTGAATGCCGGCATTACTTCGGTGTTTAAAGAATGTTTAGGAGTAAATGTGCTGAATAAGCTTTTGGCAAGCACGAATGAAACGTATGTTAATATAGTTGTTTATATTTAAGGTGTGTCCTTAGCATGAGGCATGAATGAACAGAGAGAGTTGCCATACTGTGACTTACATTGTACCTCCTGTTGAATTTAGGGTCAAATTGGACACATTTTCACATGTTTTATATCAGAAAACTGGTTTTATTTCATGTAAATGAGGTATACTGACTACAAAAGCAAAAAAAAATTACATTTTGTGGTAATAAGTTTAAATAAAGTTAACTGAAAGAGGAAACAGAATTGGGTGATAATTTTACATTTCGTGCTTTAAAAACAGACCAGTCGGGTCAGTATTAACCCCGATGTTGCGTGGTCAAAGGGAAGACAATACGAAACTAAGTCAGCTGTGTTGTTACCACATACAGGCAAATCATACATGTAAGAATAAGCAGGGGTTTGGTACAGGGGAAGATGAAGAGAAAAATATGCAAAGTGTGTTAGAAGAGCAGTATGCAGAATAACAGGACCAGAAAAACCAGTCTGGAAATCCAGAGCGGAACTGAAGATATGATGTTACGCAGAGACAAAAGAAAATTTTAAATAATTACATTGACGGCATCTGGCACACATTTTTTATTATGACTTGACTTAAGGTTACCTCATTCATACGACTAGTAGTCTAACGTCTCAGCCTCTGAGCTACCACTGAAGCTCCAGTGCAGCCGGAAAATATTTATCACCCATAATGACAACCTAAAAGGAGTTTGTTTGAATCTTTGCAAAATTAAAAAAAAAAAAATAATAAAAAAATAATAAAAAAAAGACATGTACATAAGTATTCACTGCCTTTGCCATGACATTCAAAATTGAGCTCAGTTGCATCATGTTTCGACTGATCATTCTTGAGATGTTTCTACTTGAGATGTTTCTATATTCTGAGATGTTGATTGGAGTCCACCTGTGGAAAGGCACACAGCTATCAATATAAGGTCTCACAGTTAGCAGTGCATGTCAGAGCACAAACCAATCAATGAAGTCCAAGGGATTGTCTGTAGACCTCTGAAACAGGATTGTATTCAGGCCCAGATCTGGGGGAAAATTTCTGAAGCATTTAAGGTTCCAGTGAGCACAGTGGACTACTCTGTGAATGTCCATGAGTGGCCCAGTCATCTGAAAATGGCGGTGCATCGAAGCTCCCCATCCAACCTGAAGGTTCTGCAAAGAAGAATGGGAGAAAATGCCCAAAAATAGGTGCGCCAATGCTGTTTAGAGTGGAGAACCTTCCAGAAGAGCAACCATCTCTGTAGCACTTCATCAATCAGGCCTGTATGGTAGAGTGGCCAGACAAGCCATTCTTCAGGAAAAGGCACATGATGGCCCATCTGTAGTTTTCCAAAAGGCACCTGAAGGACTCTCAGGCCATTAGAAACAAAATTCTCTCGTCTGATGAAACAAAGATTGAACTCTATGGCCTGAAAATCAAGCACCATCATCACCTGGACAATACCATCCATACAGTGTAGCATGGTGGTGGCAGCACCATGCTGTGGGGATGTTTTTCAGTGGTAGGAACTGGTAGACTAGTCAGGATTGAGGGAAAGATGAATGCAGCAATGTACAGAGACATCCTTGATAAAAACCTGCTCCATTGTTCTTTGGAGCCAAGGTTTATCTTCCAACAGGACAACGACCCTAAGCACACAGTCAAGTTAACAAAGAAGTGGCTATGGGACAACTCTGTGAATGTCCTTGAGTGGCAAAGCCATCTGAAAATAGCTGTGCACCGAAGCTTCCCATCCAACCTGATGGAGCTTGAGAGGTCCTGCAAAAATGAGAAATGAAAGAAACTGCCCAAAAATAGGTGTATGAGGCTGTAATTGCTCAGGGTGTGAATACTTTCACTGCACAATTATCAGACCCCAATCTTATCATTTAATGCTATGCTTTAGTCCACACATGGGTCATTGATAAGAGTTGAACAGTACTTGATAGTTGCTGAGTGAAACATTAGAGCAGCAAGTAACACTGCTGGCTCAGATGTAGATTGTAGGCTTTACGATATAACAGTATTATCATCTATACAGGATATTACGTCTGTACAATATCGAGTGCGGTTTATCTCTAGTTATATTATATCGTATACCTACAGTATACCTTACTATATATTTATGAAGGAAGACACTGAAACCTGCAAGAGGGGAAATAAAAAAGATGAATATAAAAAAAGATTTTGAAGCAAAAACCTTAATTAGACCTACAACAAAGTGTCAAATTGAACATATCACGAATCATTTTAATGACGATAATTATAAAGTGAATAAATTCACTGTTTTTGTTTGTTTTGAGCGTCGCTCTCCTCTTCATCGCTGATCATCATTAACAGAAAAAATATCTGTCATGGACGGCTTGAACTATTCCCCCTCTGAATCAAGGGGATGTTCTGGCAGGCTTTGTTTGTTTGTGCCATGTGTCTTTGTTTTTGTTTTGTGTTTAGGTGTGTGTTTGCACCGCCTGATCCGTTCCCACCCCTGCATGGATGTTCATTGTGTCTCACTGATTGTTCCCCCTATTTATACCTGTTGTCTTGTGGTTGTTTGCTGAGTCTGTGTGTTCTCCTGTCTCATGTCTCTTATTTTAATTGCCTAGTCTTCCCTTGTGTTTTCCATGTGTTTTTATCTTTGTTGTTTTCTTTACTAAACCCCTTTTTTCATGTTATCCCTCCATTTGGGTCTGATCCCGCTCCAATGGAGACACCCATCGCTGACAACATCACCGTGTGAACATCAGACACCTGATTTCTAAAAGGATTCCAGTGAAATGTGATGATGTTGAACTGCTTACTGTGTTACTGCAGAATCGCTCAGAAATCCAACATCCAGCTGAGATTTAGCGATCACTGCAGCTCCTGACTTCACAACTCATAATATTAATAATAATATAGCTCCTCTACTCCCCTTAGACCTGAAAGGGTGGATATGCTCCTTTTTCAGAGTACTTCTTAATTAAATAAAGCCACCAGAATAAAATAGCACACAAGCTTAGTAGATCGGCTGTGATAACTCCGGATAGCTCCGGATCCACCCCGACCCTGACCAGGATGAAGTGATTGCTGCAAGTGAGTGTGACAAGTCTTGAATTTTTCCTTTGTTCAGAGGTAACAAAGTTGCTGTTCACAGAAGATGGCTCAGATTCATTGCACAAGTCAGAAAGGTTTTAGTCTTTGTTGTGATAATGCGGCATAAGTAAAACAGTATCCCACACTACCGTTAATTACTTATGAATTAACATTAAAGCCGTGTTTCAGTTGATTGACTTAGGCTAAACTGTGAGTTGGTTAGCTAGTTAAGAGCATTAGTGTAGGCTAAATGTTATGCTAGCCACTAGACTCTAACTACAGTCACTAGCCAAGGATTTGGTGTATCGTTCTCTCGATACTTTCGAAATCAGTGTAAATCGGTGAGGTTCAGAAGTGTGCTGTATAACTGTGCTGTATTTAGGTACGTCGCATCACTGTGAGGTCCTTTAAGTTAAAACATGGCTACACTAAACAGCCAACAGTATGTGGAAACCTGACAGAATGTCTCTCTATGCTGTAGCTTTATAGTTTCCTTTCACTGGAACTGAGAGACTCAAATCCTGTTCCAGCATGACAATGCCCCTGTGCACAAAGCACAGAGCTCCATGAAGACATGGAGTGGAAGAACCTGTGTACCGCACAGTACCATGACTCAGACTCAACCCCATGAACACCTTTGTTGTTGATGTTCAATAAGCACATATAAAAGTGATGGCCAGGTGTCCACAAACATTTGGCTGTTTAGTGTACTTACCAAATGAAAAGAACGAAAACCTTTATTAGGCATTAAAATTAAGTAAAAAAGAAAAACAAAAAGCCTTTCTAGATTCTGCCACCACTGTCATGCCTAACATTATTCAGTATTTGAAGATTGTACAGTAGCTTGTTGTAAAGTCCATCTGGGAAAAATAGAGACAACTGGGAACTCCTACTTGTTAAATTCAACCCCGGGTCTGGGGAGTGACGTCAAATCCACACGGCACTTCATACCTTTAAACGAGTTTCACTGTACATATACGAGTACTAGCTTTAGATCGATTTTCATCAATAACCAGAAATGTTTACGTGTTAAAAGGTGGGATCTCCGTTGTTTGAAAGCCAATGTTGACATTTGAAATCACCAAAACGACTGAGAGACAGATTCCAAGGGACCGTCTGCAAAGTGCAAAACCCGAAAAGCGTATACTACAAAAACGGTCAATAACGTCACTGTAATACACTGTACTGTCACCAAATTCGGCTCACACATCACTGATGTCCTGATAGTTACACTACAACACTTATTTGGGGGAAATGTCAGTTTGTATAATTTTTATGTTTTTTTAAACATATTAAAAACAATATTAAACTCGAATCTGTGAATATGCGGCCAACTTTACTTAAGTCTCTCGGCGTCCCATCGCAGGCCTTCCCGCTTCTTCAGTTCTCTCCAGCGCTGGAAAGCTGATCCTATACTAACACTGGTCCTGCTTCTTGCCTTATCGTAATCCTTTCTTCGCTTTCATCTTTCTTTTTATCCTCCATGTCAACGTTGAATCCACTTTCTGCTAATGTCACACATGCGCACTGAACATGGCTACACGCTAGTTTTGTTTTTGTTTTGTTTGGCGGCCCAACACAGTTTTCTGAAGCATTTCTCAAACAACAGAGACCCCACCTTTAAACCTTTTAACACAAACTCTACAATTTACTATTTATGAGTAATAAAATATACCTCAGTTAGCTGGCTCACCTGTCAAAAATAATGAACTGAATTATTTTGTTTACCGCTGTCACTGTGACTGTCACTTCCATGTCGCCATGTAAAAACAGCACTCGATTAAGATGACTCTTGATTTCCTCTGTCTCTTTGTCTCTAGGCTCCGTCATGGGCTTTTATTCTCAGCGCTTTAGGTCTGTTTATCTACCAGTCACTAGATGCTATTGATGGGAAACAAGCCCGACGGACCAATAGCAGCTCGGCTCTGGGAGAACTCTTCGACCATGGCTGTGATGCCGTCTCTACAGGTATCGTCGTCTTTCCATCAGATTATTAGAAACATAAATTACCAGTGTGTATGACCACATAAATGTTGTTAGTCTGATGAGATGTTTCTATTAAGAAATCACATTTGCGTTGGATGTAACTCTGCTGTTAAAGCCTATTTTGTTTAATGTATTAGAGGCAGCACACACAACTCTAAGATTGAATATAAACCCAATGCTCGTTCAATTGAACCATGACGATTATCCAACAACGATACTCATCCCATATTGTCCTTTTTAAAGAGTACAAAGCTTTGTTATTTTTTGTTGTGTTTTTTTCTAACCTGTGGCCCTTCTAGTCTTTCACAATAAATCATATCACCGTATAAATATAATACACTTCATCCAAAATCATTGTGAACATTTTCATGTTGAAAAAAAAGATTTTTTTTTTTCAATCTTTGCTGGATCCAATATCCGATATGTTTTCAATATCCGAAATGTCACTTAGTCTGATCCACCCTTGTTTGTTCATTTGTGTAGAAAGTCATTTCTTCTCTCCTGCCATCGCTGAATTTAAAATGTTCACATTGGCATCTACGTAGTGAGCATGGAACTTAGTTTACCAGCTTACGGTCACATGACATCTGGCTGTCACGTGGTGTTAATTCTGAAATATGAACCGTATCATTATTGTTTTGTGTTCCTCGTACAAGCAGAAACATTTCGAACTACTCAGAGTTACACATATTGCTCTTATCTCATCTCTCCTGATCTCTCATTGACCTCTCTGCAGTTTTTGTGGCTGTGGGATCGTGTATATGTGCTGGCATTGGCGCTTACCCCAACTGGATGTTTTTCTGTGGCTTCGTGGGCATGTTCATTTTCTTCTGCGCACACTGGCAGACCTACGTTTCTGGGACACTACGCTTTGGCATGTGAGTAATAAAAGTGTGGGCTGTACAAGCTGATAATTTAGAACTAAGATGCTTAAACTGCCCCCCAGTAATATTAGCGCCTTGTGGAAAATGAGCAAAGAAGGCTGTGAAAAAGTCTTTATTGTTTAACCTGAAGCACCAGCGTGGACCTTGGCAGGATTTGGCAGATCTGGAGAGATTCTGTACAGAGGAATGGTCCCAGATATCTTCCCATGTATACTCTGTCCTCATCAAGCTGTTATCGTAACAAGGGGAGACTAGAATGAGACTTTTTATCTCATTTTATACAAATGAGCAGTTGAGGGTTAAGGGCCTTGCCCAGGGGCCCAGCAGTGGAAGTTTGGTGGACCTGCAATCAGTAGTCCAGCACCTTAAACACTATGCAAACTCATCCCCCATACACATATTTCTCAAGGGTACCAATATTAATGGAGGGCACAGCATATTTATGAGTCTTTGTGATCATATTTCTAATGTGGAATTTCTTTATTCACTCAGCGTCGACGTGACTGAGGTGCAGATCGCTATCATAATCATGTACCTGATGTCTGCCTTCGGAGGAGTTAGCCTTTGGGAGACTATGGTACAGTGCTGTTTACACACACACACACACACACACACACACACACACACACACACAGGGTGTTGGCATGATTAAAGAGCTCGAGTGTACCAACTAACCTCTTGCTTATGAAGCTGGAGGACATTTAGGTGTCATCTTCAGTAACATAAAACCTCTCTCTCATTTATGTTCTGTGCCTCCTGTGGAAAAATGATGAACTCACAAAGGTAAATATTTTGTGAAGGACAGAAATCATCTCTAGTCATGATTGTGGCTTCAGGATCAAGACCTGAAACAAGAGAAAGCCTTGTAGGGGAAATAAATGATTGTTCAAGTGATGAGTGTGATTTTATTTATATATTTCGTGCTAGTTGCCCGGGCTCGGAATTAAACTGCAAGTGCTCCCGATCCTGGGCATCATCGGGGGATTTCTGTTGTCAACCTACAACTACTTCCTGGTCATCCTGAGTGGCGGCGTGGGCAAAAACGGCTCGACCGTGGCGGTAAGCCTTGCTGCGTTCAGTAAGCAGATTAGATTTCTTACAGTCGTCTAATATCTCACAGCATTCGTGGTGAGGGTTTTGTGTGCAGTTCAATACATCACCAGGAAATAAACACATACAGTACATAATATCAAACACACAGCAAGCTCTGCAAACAAACAAACAAACAAACAAAACAAATAAATAAATAAATAAATAAATACAGAGTTGTTATCATGTGGAAGGGATGTGGTAGCCTAGTGGTTAAGCTGTTGGACTACCAATCAGAAGGTTGTGAGATCGATCCCAGTTCCACCAGGCTGCCACTGCTGGGCCCCTACACAAGGCTCTTAAACCGCAATTGCTCAGGTGTATAAATGAGATATAAATCTAAGTCGCTCTAGACAACAAGTGTAAATGTTAAAAGGTTGGAGCATGTGGTAGCCTAGTGGGTAAGGTGTTGGGCTACCAATCAAAGGGTTGTGAGTTCAATCCCACTTCCACCAAGCTGCCATTGTTGGGCCCTTGAGCAAGGCCCTTGACCTTCAATTTGCTCACTTGTATAAACATGAGATAATGTAAGTCGCTCGGGATAAGTTTGTCTGCTAAATACTGGAAATGTTAGAAAAGGATAATCTATTTTTTTTCACATGATACTTGAAAACTTGGTGTTTGAAAACACCAGCACAGTCGTTCACGTTCCTCGTTCTGACCTTTAAATGCAGGACACTTCATTATACAGTGTTATGTGATGAGTAATAAGATTTTCTTATTTAATATTCTACTGTTGTAGATTTTGTCCTTATCCAGAGCGACTTAAGTTAATTTCACTTGTAAATGAAAGGGTTAGGAGCCATGCTTTAGGGTCTAGCAGTGGTATCCTGGTGGACCTGCGATTCAAACTCAAAACCTTATGACCTTTGAAGGGATTCGAACCCTCAACTTCTTAGTTGTATAAATGAGATCGATTGGGCTAATTTGGCTTTTGTATAAGGTCATGTAGCAAATGCAGTTAATATAAATACGAGCGACATGTCTGATTTCTCTGGAGTGTGGCACATTGTCTGAGTCTATAGCAGAGTTTAAACCAGAGGGATTGCAGTGTAACTAACTCATCATTTGTTTTGTACAAACAAGCAGTTTTTAACCAAGAAAGAAAAATCCTCTTTAAAGGCGGTGTTCTTTAAAGTTTCCTCTCCCCAGGACACCAGTGTGTTGTCTCCTGGCCTGCACATCGGCCTCGTCCTCACCCTGGCCTTCATCATCTTTAAGAAGTCGTCCAGCCAGCTGTTTGAACATCATCCTTGTCTCTACATCCTCACCTTTGGCACAGCCATAGCAAAGATTTCCAACAAGCTAGTGGTGAGTGTCTCTAATGTTCGGACGTCTTACACAGTGAAGAGCATTCATTCTTTTACACATTCAGACTCTTGGGAAATCAACACACTTTACGTCACAACAATAATTTCCCTGGGTGTTGTTATCTTCTTAATTAAGTCTGAATTGTGGGCAAAAAAGGTGTTTAATGGTAATTGCAGTCTAGTGAAAGTGACGTGACATACGGCTAAGTACGGTGACCCATACTCAGAATTCGGTCTCTGCATTTAACCCATCCAAAGTGCACACACACAGCAGTGAACACACACACACACCGTGAACACACACCTGGAGCAGTGGGCAGACATTTATGCTGTGGTGCCCGGGGAGCAGTTGGGGGGTTCAGTGCCTTGCTCAAGGGCACCTCGGTCGTGGACGGCCCGAGACTCGAACCCACAACCTTAGGGTTAGGAGTCAGACTCTCTAACCATTAGGCCACGACTTCCCTCTTTTTTTTTCTTTTAAATCTTTTTTTTCTTTTAAGTCAATCAGAGCAATATATAAAGCAATATATTTACACTGAATGAAATAAATGAAATTAAGCCAAAGAAGCTTTTATTATCATCACATACACATTACAGCACAGCCTTGCACAATTGCCCAGTTTAATTGCCCAAGTGGCAGCTTAGCAGTGTTGGGGCTTGAACCCTGACCTTCCAAGCAACAATGCAGAACCACACTTGTGACTCTTTCCCAGTCCATATCTTGTATTGATTCTGAAATATTTCTTATTTCTTTATTTAACAGCCAACATCAATCAATGTTAAAAGCATCCTTTCGGTACTTCTTGTATAAACGTCCACATTATGCCATGTTATTTCAGTGATAAAGCTAAAGTACTGTTCAGGGTTCAAACACATTCATCCCAGAGTCTCACAACTACCACGACATTATTCTGGAAACAAAAACATTTACTGTGCACTTGGGTAGTTGACAAATGACCAAGAAAAAGTACTTTTTTTTGGAAAGCATAACTTTTTAAGAAAAAATACATATATTTGTGGAGTATGAAAACTGCAGTTTCAGAAAATAGTACTGGTCACTCATTTTGTCAATGACTTCACATATTTTTTTCACTTTTTCACTAAACAATACTGTAAATGTGTCCTATGGTGTGACATTTAAAAAGTACTAAGAAATTATATTAAATAGCATAAAATAAATACTTGAGACAGAATTGTTCACATTATTAAAACATTATTTTCTTAAAGTGATATTTATTTTACATGAAAGTATTAATTAGAATCATTTTCACCATGAATAGATGAATGGTGTCACACCAAAGGACAAAAAAACTTAACAACTTCAGTGACATAGTTAAATATTTAAACAATTCTGAGAGAAATACTTACCATGTGCACTTCTCATGGCCTTCATAGGGGTCTTCAGTCACATGACCTTGAGTGGGGTCTTTCAATTAAATGTAGTTGTCCATGATATTGCCCAAATTAAAATTAGGTTTTTGCATAACACCAAAGGACATTTTTATCTGTGACAAACTTTATGAAATTCCTACACTTTTAGAAATGTATGTATATGAAAAGTGATGGCCACTTAGTGAAATAGACACTTGCACAATTATGCCAGGAGTGTTCATTAAGATTTTTTAACATTATTTTCTTTATTTATAAACTGTAATATTCATGAAATAATGTTGTCTACCGTCACACCATAGGACAATTTTGAGATTTGGCTCAAAGTTCTAAAAAAACTAACAATAACTTGCGTATTAAAACAACAAATTCATATAAAACATGAATGAATTGAAAACAATTGAAAACAAAAATGTTTAACCATTTACAGTATTCTAAATTATGAAAATGTGAAATAAATTATGTTTTATCTTATGCGACAGTGAAAAAGCCATGTCACGTCAACTACCCACTTATAAAAGTCCTCACTTCCTGAAGGTCATTTGAGTCACGATTACCTTTTTTTACCGAGTTGCTTAAACTTTAGGGCTGACTCATCAAAGCCGTTGTTATGTTTCGTTTTTTTTTCTCCAGGTTGCTCAGATGACCAGGAGTACGCTTTATCTGAGCGACACGGCCTTCATCGGCCCCTGCCTCCTCTTCCTCAATCAGTACTTCAACAGCTTCATTGACGAATATATCGTCCTCTGGATTGCTCTGGTGAGGAAACGTAACACTGCATGGTTTCAACAAATCCAGTTTAAATCTGTAAAGCTTCCTGCTTAGAAGCTCAGTAAACATCCTGGAGATGCTGTATGAACTGCATAAATGTAAGAAACAGATTTTCTAGAAGTCCTAAAAGTAAACAAAGTGAACCAAAGCAAACAAATGAGCCAGAAATATTATACTTCATGTAATTGTTGAGAAAAATGAACCCTCATTACATTTGTAACTTGGAAAGGTATGTGAACCTTCGTACTCAGTTTTTGTTGTGACTTAATGTGCAGCGATAACTACAAGTAAGGTGACCGGTAACTTTTGTTCAGTCTTGTACAACGGCTTGGAAGAATATCCCATTTCTCAGTACAGTAGAGCTTCAACACTGGGATTTTAGTGGGTGTCCTCACGTGAACTGCTTGCTTCAGGTCCTTTGACTAGACCAGGGGTCGGCAACCCGTGGCTCCGGAGCCGCAAGTGACTCTTTCATCCATCTGCTGCGGCTCTCTGTAGATTTGGAAAATAAATATTTAATTTAAATTTATTTTTATTTTAGTTATTTTTAAAAAAAAATGTGATTCTAAATTCTAAGATCATGATGCTTTTGTAGCATTAAAATAACCCGTGTTTAATTTGTTTTGTCGCTCAAAATACGCGTCATAACTGCCGACTTGCGAAATCCGACACACAGAAGCAGAAGCATTTTTGGTTTGCTGCAGCCGGCAAGTTAAAATTTTGATGTCATGAATATGAAGAGGACACAATTAGACATTGTACATTTTGTTTGAAAGTAACCTTCAACCCAGCGTCTTTTTTCTTAAGGTTAGTTCAAACTGTTCAAAATATTTTTGTTTGCCAGCAGAAATAAAATTTTGTTTACTCTGAGCAGTTCATTGATTTCATAAATGCAACACACTACAGTTTTTTCTATACTTTCCATAAAGGTAAAAAACGATATATGCGGTGTTATCTTCATTTTAGATGTCAAATGGGTTTTGTGGGGTGGCACGGTGGCTTAGTGGTTAGCACGTTCGCCTCACATCTCCAGGGTTGGGGGTTCGATTCCCGCCTCCGCCTTGTGTGTGCGGAGTTTGCATGTTCTCCCCGTGCCTCGGGGGTTTCCTCCTGGTGCTCCGGTTTCCTCCCCCGGTCCAAAGACATGCATGGTAGGTTGATTGGCATCTCTGGAAAATTGTCCGTAGTGTGTGATTGCGTGAGTGAATGAGAGAGTGTGTGTGCCCTGCGATGGGTTGGCACTCCGTCCAGGGTGTATCCTGCCCTTGATGCCCGATGACCCCGTGACCCGAGGTAGTTCGGATAAAGCGGTAGAAACTGAGTGAGTGAGTGGGTTTTGTGGCTCCCTGTGTTTTTGTTTTTTTCTGTGGGAATTCGGTCCAAATGGCTTTGAGTGTTTAAGGTTGTCGACCCCTTCACTAGACCATTCCAAAACATTATCTTTGTACCTCTTTAATCATTCTTTGGTAAACAGATTTCATTGATATCACCCAATCAATTATTTATTTGTATAGCACCTTACAGCAATCTAAGTTGAACCAAAGTGCTTCACAATAGCAGTTCAAATAAAATGGCAATAAAATAGCAAAACCAAGAAAATGATTAGAAACCAAAGGCCATTCTAAATAACTGAGTTTGCCTTTAAGCAAAGGCTGGTCAATAATAGCAGGTAGCTCAGAGGATATTCCAGAGTTTAGGACCGGCCATTGCAAAACTTCCTGGACAGATGTTCTGTTCATTTTCCTTTAGAGATGACCGGCGTAATTCAGAATTCATTGTTCCTTTAACGATGGCAAGCCGATACCAAAGCATGATACTACCACCACCATGTATCACAGATGGTATAAGGTTCTTATGTGGGAATTCAGTATTTTCCTTTCTCCAAGAATAACACTTCTCATTTTAAACCAAAAAGCTTTATTTTGGGCTCCTTCTCCCTCAAATTTTTTTTTTTCTTCTAATAGTCCTCTGGCTTGTCCACATTTTTGCAGAGTCGTGGCTTTGTCCTTTAACTCTTGCCATACCACCAAGGTTGTTCTTTGTTCATCTGATGGCAGACTCACAACCATCTAACATTAGCTCAAGTAAAAGAAGCGTTTAATCGATTCCTTTGTCTGCTTTTAGGACTTTTTGATACTGTTTTGGGTCATATTTATTTTATTCAGACATAGAGAAATATCTAAAGGGTTCACAAACTTTCAAGCGACACTGTAGTAGCATGACTTATGTAAGGTAAATGATTGTGGAGAGTTTTAAGACACCACGTTTCAGCCGAATGGGAAATCTCCTGATTTGATGTGTGTTTCTTGTTAAACAGGTCCTGTCCGTGGTGGACCTGTCACGTTACTGCACAGGTGTGTGTCTGCAGATCGCCGCTCACCTGCGCATACATGTGTTCAGCATCACCCCGCCAGGCCACGCCCGCAAAGACTGACAATTTGCCCGGCGGGAGGAGGAAGTGGGGCCAAGCGAAGACATCGCCCCACTTCTCGAAACACAGCAGGAGAACCAAACCCTCAGCAGCCTTGACAGTGTGGAGACCATTAATTAACCAAGAGACCTGAACTAAAGCTCGTGCGCTCGGCCAGTTTGGAGTTCACTAAATCACCAAATAAGAGAAAACACCTTGGGTGCTATCTTCCACCTGTTTGGAAACAGAGCAATGAATCATTGTTTAAATTGTCACCAAATTGCCAAATTAATTCTGTTTACAGATTTAAGAAATGCACATTACTTTTTTTTTTCTTTTTTTTTTTTTTTAGCTTTAATGAAGTGCCAATGTAAACTTTTCGGTTATCGTTCCCTCATCTTCTCTCCGATGGACAATTTCTTACAGATTTTATATGCGAACAGAGAAATTTCGTTAACATTCCGACGATTTCCCAGCAAATGTGTTTAAATGTTGAATTCATGTCCCCTACCCCAAAGCAAGCTTGAACAAAAAATATGGTCATGTGCTTGTTCAGTGATTAGTGTTCGTATTTATTCTCTTAATTCAACTGGATTGGGTGTGAAATGAAGTCAGGTCTTGGATGAAAGAGACATAATTGTCAGGGACTTCGGGTTTACTGGGACCAGGATCATGTAAGTGTTAAAGACAGGACACTCCCTGACTAACATCTTCATCGTCCTCCTGTTTGAACTGATGGGTTGTGGGAAGGGAAGACACGCAGACTGTCCTGTTTGAAGATACACTCTCACAACACTGCCTGCTATGAAGATCTCCTCCCAAAGGGCTAATTGTACAAATGAATTTGAAGTGATTTGTGTAATAAACTTTGCTCGTCTTACATTGTTTCCAGTCTTGATGTGCTGTTACTGTTGTAATGATGTTCCACAACCTCTGGTGTGAGAAATGGCAGCATCTCATTGCTCGTTGTGCTTTAACATATGGTTTAATGACATTTGTTTACTTTTGGTCACAGGTTTGGGAAATTTCATTCAAATTCAAAGATGAAGATCCTCATGGAGCTGCTTTGTTCTGGCTTATTGTAGAATTTCCTGTGGGTTAATATCTTCATCAATATTCTAAAACTGAAAAGAAACCCTTTTTTTTTTTTTGGACAACCACGTCCAAACTGGACTCGCGTCCACCAACTTTATAACACCAACTGCATGAATCAGAAAGGCTGGATGGTGTTCATGCTTCAGAACAGTTCCTGATGATCTATAAGATGACAATTTAAGTGGTGGCTTAATCCTTCAATCAGTACCATTGGATTGAAGACTTGAAGACTAGGATTTGTGTAAACGACTCATTTGATCCGACCAAGCTCAATCTGGATTAAAATGCCTCAGTGTAAACGCCTCAATGTATCTGACCGAGCTCGATCTGGATTAAAACGCCTCAGTGTAAACGCCTCAATGTATCTGACCGAGCTCAATTGGGATTAAAACGCCTCAGTGTAAACGCCTCAATGTATCTGACCGAGCTCAATTGGGATTAAAACGCCTCGGTGTAAACGCCTTAATGTATCTGACCGAGTTCGATCTGGATTAAAAATGCCTCAATGTATCTGACCGAGCTCAATCTGGATTAAAATGCCTCAGTGTAAACGCCTCAATGTATCTGACCGAGCTCGATCTGGATTAAAACGCCTCAGTGTAAACGCCTCAATGTATCTGACCGAGCTCAATTGGGATTAAAACGCCTCGGTGTAAACGCCTTAATGTATCTGACCGAGTTCGATCTGGATTAAAAATGCCTCAGTTTAAATGCCTCAATGTATCTGACCGAGCTCAATCTGGATTAAAATGCCTCAGTGTAAACGCCTCAATGTATCTGACCGAGCTCGATCTGGATTAAAACGCCTCAGTGTAAACGCCTCAATGTATCTGACCGAGCTCAATTGGGATTAAAACGCCTCAGTGTAAACGCCTCAATGTATCTGACCGAGTTCGATCTGGATTAAAATGCCTCAGTTTAAATGCCTCAATGTATCTGACCGAGCTCAATCGGGATTAAAATGCCTTAGTGTAAACACCTCAATGTATCTGACCGAGCTCAATCGGGATTAAAATGCCTTAGTGTAAACACCTCAATGTATCTGACCGAGCTCAATCGGGATTAAAACGCCTCAGTGTAAACGCCTCAATGTATCTGACTGAGCTCGATCTGGATTAAAACGCCTCAATGTGTCTGACCGAGCTCAATCTGGATTACAAAGCATTTGTGTAAACGCCGCAATGTATCTGACCGAGCTCAATCTGGATTACAAAGCATTTGTGTAAACGCTTCAATCCATCTAACCAGGCTTGATCTGGGTGCTAAGAGTTGATGTAGATCAGAAAGAATCTGGTACATTTAAAATTAACCCTACAAACATTTCAACTATTTTCTCATCAGTGGGTTGTAGCTTTATTTAATCTTTTCCAGAACAATATTGCCCGTAACATACGTAAGTGTAAACCTACTGAGACTGAGTGATCGTGTATCACTTTATCTTTCCGTCCACAGATTCATTGAATCCTGTCTGATTTATAATCCTCTTTAAATATAAACCTTGTCTAAACAAACAAAAAAGGAGACATTTTGTGTGAAACTACACACGAAACCAGATTCTCTCTCGTCCTAATAGTCTTCTTGTACAAGTCATTGTGTGTGATCATCTTAAACCAAGTAAGTGAGGCAATATTTTGATTTTTACAACTTCATACATTTATTTAAAGCTTAAAAATAGCTATTTGTTTCATTTCACAAGTTTCATTTTGTCCCCAAAAATTTACTTTGAAAACGAACAACAAAAAATTTACTTTAAGGCCTGAAATTTTTCCAAACATATCAATTTTCTAATTCAGATACAGAGTCCATGCATCAATTCAAGTGTTGGCGATGATGATGATGATGATGATGATAGCGGTGGTGGTTGTACTGTAGATCCTCTGTACTTGTTGCACATAGGTTTTAAATACAGTGTCATTTTATTAATGAATGCAAGGAATTTATTTTAATCTGGGATTTTTGCAGTCTGCATTTACATTTGCCGAACAAATAGGTGCTTTAATACATTTTATACTTTTATATACACACACACAAGTGAACACTTTATTTAGTTCTGTGTTTTTTCAAAAGTTTAACACTGTCCTTTAAATACCAATCAAAACGTTTAAATTTCCCTGCAACAATTAAACAAAATTAATACAAATTCAAGAACGTGACCTCGTAACCTGAAACCCCCCACCCCACAACACCCCCCACCCATGAGTCGAAGACATGTTGATGCTGGATGTAGATTCTGTGTATTCGTCGCACTTAGTATTCAAATCCATTTTATAACTGAACACAAGGACAAATAGCTCGATTCACCTGTCAACCGTTTAACACTAACTTTTTGAAAAATAATATTTAAAAAAAAAAAAAACATAAGAGGCTAATGATCGGAATTATTGACGTTTTAATGACGTCCCACACGTTCTGCAGGTGATGAGTTTTTTTGGACAGTAGGAAGCTTCTCGCCTTCAGAGACGACGTCTCACACAGACGCCACACGGTTAAAATCAGAGCGGAAATGAGCGTTCGGTGGGACGTGCAAACGCATCCCAGCACTCTGAACACACGGAGGGTCCGAGAGGAATGCAGAAGACTGAAATACTCAGATGAACCCAAATCAGAGCAATTAAAAAAAGAAAAAACTGATGACGCAAAAACAACGATTAGAGATGATCTCTCAAATACATCTCTCACTTACAGCAGGAGGGAAGATAAAAGGCACTGCTATGCATGATGATGAGTTGAAGAATGTCAGATGTTCAATACAATTACAATCATCTAAAAAAAAATAAATGCAGCATGTGATTAAAAATCTTACACTGAGTTCGAGACAGTATTCGCACAAAACGGAGTGTTTGAGGTCTTACACACACACATACACACTCGTCGCATCTGGTTTCCCACCTTCACCTGGAATCTTCTGACTCAGTCAGTTATTCAGTTCCTCCTAATAAACTTTGGCAAGAGATTTCTTCCTCCAGTGGGAAAAGAACAGAGGAATCCAGCCCGGTTTTTTGTCCACAACCCTACAGGACTTCACTCTCTCACAGAAAGGAAACGAGAACATGTTCACCCTCTCGGCATCACACACGCTCGGTCTCCCTGCTAACTCGGCGTCTGGGGAAGAGCCACCGCTTCAACACGATCAGCTGCAAAGAAATGAATGGAAAGCGTCAGTGCAGTTTAATCCAAACTACAATGTCCAGTAAGGTCAGGAGCAGGAACTACTTCATGAAAAATTCACATTTTATTTGTCACATACACACCTTTACAACTATACACTCAGGCATGTTGGGAAATTGGTCTCTATTGTCCATGTCGTAAAAAAGTAGAATAAAAAAATAGAATAATTTTGCATCAAAAATGGAATCTTTATGTACTAAGGAACAGGAAATCTTTAAATTATTTTAATATAATTATAATAATCAAACTGTTCCACCTCTAATCCATATTCACATTTTCATCCATATTCAAAAAAACAGGCAAAATTATTGTATGTAATTAGGATGCTACGGTCATTGTTTCATTCGCACTAAAGAAAAGTAAAGACCGAAGACAAAACGCCACGAGAAGCAGGAAGCGATTTACTGCTTTAAAGACACAGCAGATCAGCGGCAGATACGATGTCCTCTGTACTCAGAGACCATGTCCTCTGTACTCAGAGACCATGTCCTCTGTACTCAGAGACCATACCCTCTGTACTCAGAGACCATACCCTCTGTACTCAGAGACCATACCCTCTGTACTCAGAGACCATACCCTCTGTACTCAGAGACCATGTCCTCTGTACTCAGAGACCATGTCCTCTGTACTCAGAGACCATACCCTCTGTACTCAGAGACCATACCCTCTGTACTCAGAGACCATACCCTCTGTACTCAGAGACCATACCCTCTGTACTCAGAGACCATGTCCTCTGTACTCAGAGACCATGTCCTCTGTACTCAGAGACCATGTCCTCTGTACTCAGAGTCCATATCCTCTGTACTCAGAGTCCATATCCTCTGTACTCAGAGACCATATCCTCTGTACTCAGAGACCATATCCTCTGTACTCAGAGACCATATCCTCTGTACTCAGAGACCATATCCTCTGTACTCAGAGACCATGTCCTCTGTACTCAGAGACCATGTCCTCTGTACTCAGAGACCATACCCTCTGTACTCAGAGACCATATCCTCTGTACTCAGAGACCATGTCCTCTGTACTCAGAGTCCATATCCTCTGTACTCAGAGACCATATCCTCTGTACTCAGAGACCATATCCTCTGTACTCAGAGACCATATCCTCTGTACTCAGAGACCATGTCCTCTGTACTCAGAGACCATATCCTCTGTACTCAGAGACCATGTCCTCTGTACTCAGAGACCATGTCCTCTGTACTCAGAGACCATACCCTCTGTATACAATATCCTCAAATTAAAGCTGGAAGCTGAATTAACGCACAATTTCATTCCAGTTCTGTAGCTGAGACCTAAATAACAATGTCAGGGTCCATTCTTAATGGTGGACTGGCAGATTTCCCATTAATTATTTATTTGTTTATTTTTAAAAAACACACCCATTTTTATATTCCCCTAAAACTGCTTTGTCTACTCTTAAAAACAAACAAACAAAAAAAAAAGAGTAAATTTGAACATCAATCATATTCTTATTCCTATTCATTCTAGTTTCTTTATATGCCCCGAGTCTAAAGATGAGCAGGTTTTTACGTCACTATAGATAAATGTACATGTGAAATAAAATCTGCAATGTTGAATCTTAGCAAGCGTTTGTATAGTGAAGAGTTAAGAAAAGGAACCCTACAGCAGAACAGTTCCCTAAGAACTCGACTAAACTCCTAAGACTTTTAGACTCGAGCATGAGAATAAACAGTAGCTGCTTCAGTTCCAGCACCTACTGTTTATTCTCGTCCACGACGTGTGCCCTTGTGATAATCCATCTTGTTCGGCTCTGATTCCTGCGGGCAGATCGCTGGTGTGTTTAACCTTTCCTCTGACCCACCAGGGAGCAACACAAACCCGACGCCGCAGATCCAATCACAGCCTGATCTAATGTTACCGGCAAATTCCAGACATGTATTTATCTCCTGCTTCGAAGCGCAGCAGTAACTTATTTATTTATTTTTTTAAGGGACAGATAAGGATTTTACAGCAAATGGCACAAACCTGCTCTGCAAAGAAGGACAGGACGGTGAAAACGACCAGTGTGACCAGTACGCAGTGAGTCCAGAACTTCAACTTGTTGCGATAGATTCGCCTAAAAAAACACCACACACAACACAAACATCATCATGTAAAGATATTCACCTCGCACCGTCTCACGTCTGCATGGTGTTTAATGCATTTTTGCTATTTTTATTATTATTATTTAAAGGCAAAGCAAGATATGTGAAAAGAATCACAATCTCGATGTCACGATGCCTGGCAGATCAAGGTGTGACACAAATATCTTCACTTTAACGACGAGGTCATGCAAAGCCACGGCCAGAGACGACGGTAAAATCAGCTGACATCATCGGCACATGGAAAGACACCGGTTACTCTATCTCTATCCTGTCACCACTCTGTAGGTGTGTGTGTGTGTGTGTGTGTGTGTGTGTGTGTGTGTGTGTGTGTGTGTGTATTACATGCTGGAAACTATGACTCCCAAACATCCCGCTTCATTCTTGAAAATCCAGAAAGCTCTCCATTACCGTCAACTAAAGAAAGCGTCCCTGTGTATCTCTCTCACATGCCAACACACACGTCTATAAGAACCTACAGGACTAAATCTTCCTCAAACCTAAACTGGACTTGGACCTGATGTGCAAAATAATCTCAAGACCCGAAACAAAACACAAATAAACCACAAAAACACACGATTAAATTAAATTAAACGGAACAAAATACCGGCTACAGAAAAAATACGCACACATCAATATAAAAACAAACTCACACACACACACACACAGACACACACACACACACACACACACACACACACACACACACACACACACACACACACATCAATAAAAAAAACAAACAAACACACACACACGAATACAAAAATAAAAACACACACACACAGACACACGCACACATCAATACAAAGATAAAAACAAACTCTCTCACACACACACACACACACATCAATAAAAAAAAACACACACACACACGAATACAAAAATAAAAACACACACACAGACACACACACACACATCAATACAAATATAAAAACAAACTCACACACACAGACACACACAGACACATCAATACAAAAATAAAACACACACACACACACACACACATCAATACAAAGATAAAAACAAACTCACACACACACAGACACACACAGTCACATCAATACAAAAATAAAAAACTCACACACACACACACAGACACACACACACACATCAATACAAATATAAAAACAAACTCACACACACAGACACACACAGACACATCAATACAAAAATAAGAAACACACACACACACAGACACACACAGACACATCAATACAAAAATAAAAAACTCACACACACACACTCACACACACACACACATCAATACAAAAATAAAAAAACTCATTCCCAGAATTCATCATGGTGTTGACATCCATGTGTCTGCTGCTTCACTGTGATGACAGAAATGACAATCCTGAACAACAGAGAAACAAAGACTCTACAAATCACTCAAGCGCGATTAAAGCAAGATGAGTTATGGATCCGTCCACACGTCCAGTTAATCTTCTGAGCACACACACACACACACACACACACACACACACACACACACACACACACACACACACACACACACACACACACACACACACAGTTTACTTAAAGCTTTAAAATATATTTTCATTGTGTTTTTTTCCAGTTCCACTAAATCCCAGCTTTGCTTCATGAACTGTCTTTCTGTATCCTTTGTTCTGGCTAAATTTAAACTCCTATAAAACATCAGAAGGAAGTTTAAGGTAAGTCAAATAATCACTCTGTACATCTGTGGTGAGCAGAAAAACATCTCCGAGAACACACAAGAGCTCAGAGCTTGAGGCAGATGAGCACTAGAGAACCTGGGCAGCTTAAGATCCTGTCAGCCAAACATCTTTACACCTGTGTCCGTTATTGTGCTTCTCTGTACTGCGACTCCACACCGTGTCATATTCTCGCCACGCTAGCTTCTTGCTCTCAGAAAGCACTTTTTCTGAAGTGTTCGTGTGAAAGCTGAGACTCTCACCACTCCTGCAGCTCTGCCATGTGGAGGAAGCGGTTACGGTACTCGCGTGGCAGCTCAAACTGCGAAGGCAGCGGGAACATGGACTCGTAGAAATCCCTCAGTACGGCTTTCACTGTGCTGGCATCTTTATGGCCGTGGTCTATGTTGTCGTTCAAGCAGATGAACTTCCTACAGGAGGAAAAGAGAAAGAGAGAGAGAGAGGCAGAGAGAGAGAGAAGAGAGAGAGAGAGAGAGAGAAAGAGATAGAGAGAGACAGAGAGAGAGAGAAGAGAGCGAGAGAGAGAGAAAGAGAGATGAAAGAAATTCCTCTCTCTCGCTCTCTCTGTCTCTCTCGTCTCTCTCTCTCCTCGCTCTCTCTCTCGCTCTCTCTATTCGCTGTCTTCTCTCCTCTCTCTCTCGCCTCTTCCCTTACGCTCTCTCTCTTCTCTCTTCGCTCTCCCTCTCTCTCTCTCTCTCTCTCCCTTTCTCCCTCTCTCTCTCCCTCTCTCTCCCTCTCTCTTCTCTCTCTCTCGCTCTCCTCTCTCTCTCTGCTCTCTCCCTTTCTCTCTCTCTCTCTCCTTCTCTCTCCCTCTCCCTCTCTTCTCTCTCTCTCTCTATCTTCCTCTCTCTCTCTCTCTCTCTCTCTCGTCTCTTCTTCTTCCCTTTTGCTGATAATATATTATTTATCATCACTGTACAGCATTTAGTTGGAGAAACATAGAGAATAAGAGTGCAGTCAGAAGTCAGCCAGCCATCGTACCACTCTCTCCTAACGCTGGTACTGATGCTGATGTAAACTTAAGTAGCTGATTATCACAAACACATACTGCAGGACACACCTTGGGTTTTTCCTGATGTCATCCAGTTGGCCTACCACGTGTGACACGTTGGTTCGTACCATTTTAAAAGCAATCTCCTCCTCACCCATGATCTCGAACCTGCACGAAGAAATCAGTGTGATGAGAAATGGACTGTGGTTTGTGACGCATGATGTGATGCGTGTGATCCGATCCGCCCCGCGTGATGTCTGACCCGATCCGCCCCGCGTGATGTCTGACCCGATCCGCCCCGCGTGATGTCTGACCCGATCCGCCCCGCGTGATGTCTGACCCGATCCGCCCCGCGTGATGTCTGACCCGATCCGCCCCGCGTGATGTCTGACCCGATGCGCCCCGCGTGATGTCTGACCCGATGCGCCCCGCGTGATGTCTGACCCGATGCGCCCCGCGTGATGTCTGACCCGATGCGCCCCGCGTGATGTCTGACCCGATGCGCCCCGCGTGATGTCTGACCCGATCTGCCCCGCGTGATGTCTGACCCGATCTGCCCCGCGTGATGTCTGACCCGATGCGCCCCGCGTGATGTCTGACCCGATGCGCCCCGCGTGATGTCTGACCCGATGCGCCCCGCGTGATGTCTGACCCGATCTGCCCCGCGTGATGTCTGACCCGATGCGCCCCGCGTGATGTCTGACCCGATCTGCCCCGCGTGATGTCTGACCCGATCTGCCCCGCGTGATGTCTGACCCGATCTGCCCCGCGTGATGTCTGACCCGATCCGCCCTACGTGATGTGTGTTGGATGTGTAATGTAGGGACGTGGTAGCCTAGTGGTTAAGGTGTTGGGCTACCAATCGGAAGGCTGCTGGGCCCCTGAGCAAGGCCCTTAACACTCAATTGCACAGTTGTATAAAAATAAGATAAAAATGTAAAATGTCGCTCTTTATAAGGGTGTCTGCTAAATGCTGTAAATGTAATGTGTGATGAGATGAGTTTTGCGATGCATGTTAATGAGCGCTGCGATGTGTGATGGATGTGTTACGTAATGAGTTATTTATTGTGAGATGCATGGGATTTGAGCGTCACACATGATGCAGTGCGATGCGGGATGCACCTACTTATACTTGTTCTGGTCCTTAAAGGCTTTCTGAATCTTCTCTGCAACAAGCTTGCAGTGAATCACCAGACCTTTAGTAACTGGAGGCTGTGCACAAGACATTAAGAAAAGGAAATGTGAATGGATAAAGAGTACTGTTCACACACACACACACACACACACACACACACACACACACACACACACACACTTCACTCAAATTAATTTAACAAATCTAAACATTATAGGGATTTCCTAAACCACTCTTAATAGTTTTTTTTATTCAGCCTGTGTGATACTCAATATAAAGCAGTGCTCATAAACAGAAGGTTGTTGGTTCTCTCACCATGCTGGGGTCGTAGTAGGCCTCCTGGGTGGGGCTAACAGTGTGGAGCTGGCTCTCGTTATTAGGCAGAGTCTTTGAGCAGTTTATCAACATCTGCTCCAAACCGGTGAGGTCCTGCTCCACACACACACACACACACACACACACACACACACACACACACACACACACACACACACACACACACACACAGTTGAGTTCTGTATCAAAGTCTGAAGCTGGTTTATCAACCCTAAACACAATAAATAAGTGTTTAAGGATGGCTACATCGTGGCTGTATCTGAAAGTGAAAGTATAAAGGTCACAAAGAAAACGCATTTATGGAATTTATGGCATGCTAGAAAACGTGTCATTGTGTCGGAGTGTGACGGCTCGCACCTCCACAACACAACGCTAAGGCTAGAGACGAAGTCGAGGAAGCTTTACAAAAAAGGCAGCATCACAACTAGAGGCAGATAACAATTAGACAGCAAGGTCACAATAGTGGCAGTGTTACAGTGTGTGATCTCTCTCTCTGACTGACTGACCAGGTTTCTCTAACTGCGCTCACTAATGTCGTCGCCTCCATTTCATTTCCTGGTGTATTCCTATCCTGATTGTGTATCCAGTAGGTTAGTCACCGCTGTACGGCGTGATACCTACCTGCAGGCTGAGCGGGAGCTCGTGGATGCGAGTGGCGAGTGTGCGGATTTCTCGGTCAGACAGCACCCCCGAGTGATCCGTGTCAATCTCATCGAAGACCTGCGACACGTTGAGCTGCTGCACGGCACTCATCAGAAAATAGAAATACGAGAAGGCGAACTGCATGTCCTCCGAGTGTCGCACACGATGCTCGGAAGTCTTGTCGAACTCTTCGGGGAAGCTGAAGGGAGAGAGAAGAAAAAAGTGAGGAGGGAAAAATAAACGGATCGTCGCTGGCCGATTTCTCTACACTATTTGGATCGGGATGCCGAGCCGACGGTGGCAGAAAACAGCTTATCCTCCTCTGAGGGTCTGTGAGCAAAACGGCGTTTTTTTTCTGTCATTTAAATTTCATACATAATTTTACCCAACAGGGCAATAAACTAAAGCATAATCACATAAAGAACACATCAGACAGTCGATATGTTGCTATGCTGGAGGTCTGTGGTTCTTACGTGTCCTGCAGCTCCTGCATTATGAGGCGGTCGATCATGTGCGGCATGTGTGCAGGGACTTTACGAGACGTGAAGCCGAATCTGCCGTTCAGAAGCTTGTTAACGTGGCGAAGAGAGTCGGCAAACGTGTCCTGTAATCTCCGCCCGGTTGCCGAGCCGGTGGTTTTATACCGCAGTTCTCGCTCCAGCCGCTCGCCTTCCTGTGAAGCCCGAACAGAAGAAATTGCTAGAAGTTGTTTTTGGTTGTATGTTAACTTTAATAGACCCTTACGTCTTTTTATTAGTGCTTATTCAGAGCTGATGATCTACAACATTTTTATCCTGGTTAATCAACGGAGAACAAGCTAACTGCTGTGTTTATCACAACACCGATTTAGGGAATATCGCTTTTAATCACTCGACACGATCTTAAAAACTTTAACAAGACACTGATGAGGTTCATAATAGTGGGCCAAGATACAGTACTCATTATTGTTCTTTTACTTCAACGTGCCACTTTCTACAATTAACCAAGGACACATTGGATAATTAAATACATATCTTGGGGTAACCATGGACAATCAACTGTCCTTTTCCACTCATGTTGCTAATGTGACTTGTTCATGTCGGGTTTCTTCTCTACAACATTAGAAGGATTCGGACATTTTTGTCCACACAGGCTGCTCAGGTACTTGTTCAGTCTCTTGTCATTTCTAGACTGGATTACTGCAATGCGCTGCTGGAAGGTCTACCTATAAATGCGATCCATCCTCTGCAAATGATCCAAAATGCAGCTGCCCGGCTTGTTTTTAACCTGCCAAAGTTCTCACATACCACCCCGCTGCTGCGATCCCTCCACTGGCTTCCGGTAGCTGCACGCATCCGATTCAAAACACTGATGCTGGCCTACAAAGCCGAAAATGGACCAGCTCCCTCTTACCTCAAAGCCCTCATCACTCCTCGCACTGCACCCCGCAACCTCCGATCTACCAGCACTGCTTGACTGGTTCCACCATCTCTCAACCTTTGACACTTTTTCATTGTAACTTTGAACAAATGTTTTAAACTCATGGTATCTTAAGTATGTAACCTAGTGAGCAGCATTAATGTAATCAATGTGAGAGATTTAAGCACTTCTGTACGTCGCTCTGGATAAGGGCTTCTGCCAAATGCTGTAAATGTAAATATAAATGTAAATAAAATGCAGAAAATTTATAATAAAAAAAATAAAATTGGAATTGGAATTAGAATAACTGAATTGAATAACAGTTTATTGCATTGCTTGAAGCGTAATCCTTCCAAGGAAGTGTCTTACTCTGACAGATAAAGTGTGCTCTAAATATTTTACTGTACATCCTCGTCCTCGCTCATAACCTCGTCCAATGATTACTCACCTTGAGAAGGTCCTCAAAATATCTGCTCTTTTCCCATGGCAGGAAGCTCCACTCCACCGCTGAGAAGTGTTGGAGCTTACGGCCCACGTGTGGTCGAACATCATCTTCGTCATCTCCGTGGTGAATCTGCTGCTTGGCCTTGTTCCCTACGAGTGATCCGAGCAGTCTGGAGGTTGGAGTTTTCTCCGTGCCCGTGGCTCCGGGCTGCTCTTTGAGAGGCTTGCTGTCGATCTTAACTGGGATGAGAGAAACTCTGGTTTCTTGTTTATTTTTATTCTTGTCATTTGGATCTGATTTCACTGCTGCTTCCTGTTCTTTAATTGCTGCATTATTTCCCTGAATCTCAGAAGCCCCAATTCCCTGGAAAGACTTCAGTAATTTGGCTTTGGTCAGATTGTAGCCTTTCTCAGTGATGTCACCTAGTAGAAGCTTCTCATCCATCTTCTTCAACTCGTACTTCAGTTCAGCAGGTAAGAGAGACATGTTTACTGCAGGCACCTCTATAACCACCTCCAAGTCTACAGGGGGCCTTTTTTGCACTCTGGGCCCCTGTTTGTCAGCTGGGATGTCTGAGAAGACGAACGCAGGTTCGAGGTTTGACCTGGTGGGCTTGGGTTTTATTACGTTTGTCTCCTGCACCGGATCGGATGTATTCAGTTTAGGAAGCTTGCGTGTGTCCACTGCTACAGTGAAGCTCATGGTGAACTGAGCTCGATCAACGTGAAAAGTGAGGTTGTAGTGGATTTGGGTGGAGTTGTAGCCCTCTAGCAGAAGCAGGTGAATGGTTTTCCACTTGTTGGCGACGGATGTGTGGCGCACAACAGGGTTGTCGCTGACCTGTGCCTCGGAAACGCGATTGGCCACTGACGAAAAGCTGAAATATGGACGCAGCTCGCCTTGAGGCAACGTGTACAGAGTCTGGTTTCTCTGCAGATCAACACGATGCAGCTGACTGAAGTGATCTGTGACAAACACACACACACACACACACACACACACACACACACACGCACACACACGCACACACACGCACACACACGCACGCACACGCACGCACACACACGCGCACACACGTATTTACAGATAGAACAATAACCATTATTTACTGTTCACTACTGACCGACAGATGACCAACTGACCACGACTGATTAATGTAGTGTAGCTCATTTCAAGAGTTATTTTATATAAATCGTGATTCTGGATAAACTACAGCTCAACTTCAACCTGAGCAGAAAAAGAGATCTAAAAAATTGCAAATATTGATTCAAATGAAAACGCTGATAAATTAAATTCATATGGTCAATGACTAGATATTTTCCTGGCCAAGTCTTTAGCATGACTGACAGTATGTACAAATCACCTCACAATCACTCACACGCTCTCGCTCGTTCCACACACACACACACACACACGCACACACACACACACACACGCTCGCTCGTTCCACACACACGCACGCTCGCTCGTTCGTTCCACACACACGCACACTCGCTCGTTCCATATACACGCACGCACACACACACACACTCACACACACACTCACACACACACGCACGCTCGCTCGTTCGTTCCACACACACGCACACTCGCTCGTTCCATACACACGCACTCACACACACACTCACACACACACTCACACACACACTCACACACACACTCACACACACACTCACACACACACACACACACACACACACACACACACACACACACACACACACACACACACACACACACACACACACACACACACACACACACACACTCACACACACACTCACTCACACACACACTCACACACACACACACACACACTCACACACACACACACACTCACACACACACACACACACTCACACACACACACACACACACACACACACACACACACACACACACACTCACACACACACTCACACACACACTCACACACACACTCACACACACACTCACACACACACTCACACACACTCACTCGTTCCACAGTCTCCCACGTCAAAGCCACATGGCAGCACGTTGCACGCCTGGTCACAGAACTTATCGGCCAACCAGGAGTTGGCACAGCCTTGGTTACAAAAAGACACTCCCCCCAGGCCTCCTAAACCACCAGCAAACTGCCACGGCTGACCAGCTCCTCCCACCGCTCCGCCAGGGCCTCCCAACCGACTGCTGCCTGCTCCATCTGAATGATCAAAACATAACAACTCTGACTAAGCTTCATGTAAACAAATCTTCCAAAAAAGCAAGTTATAGAAACTGGACAGAAGATTTTATAAAAAATCAGAGAGCTCACGTAGACAATCTCCACCATCCCAGTCACAGGCGGAGTTATTGCAGGCCTTGTCGCAATAGCCATCTTTGATCCAGGAGCCTGGGCAGCCCTCTGCACAGTTAGGTACAGGCCAGGTCAGGTACACCTGTGAGGAGATCAGTCGGCTTCCATCAAGATTCCCAGAGTGTAAATTTACAATTTGTAATTTATATAACAATCTTTTTTTTATAAGAATCCCAACATTCAATGTTTATACGCCAACTTTTTTTATTTAACGTAAAACTACATCATGTTACACACAGAAACAGGCCTCTGACCTTCTGGCCCTTTGAATGACTGTAGAAGTCATCTGGCCACACATCCTTGCCAAAAAGCACATCATCATTGAGGTAGATAAATTTCTGCGAGAGGCCTGGAATACGATGGATGTGTGTTTCAATGGCTGGAGAGCTAAATGTTGGCAAATGGGACTGGTTCTGGAAAAGCTCCTTAGAGGAAACACACACACACACACACACACACACATAATACTGGCACACAAGAACATACAAATAGGAAAAATAAATAAATAAATAGATAGATAGATAGATAGATAGATAGATAGATAGATAGATAGATAGATAGATAGATAGATAGATAGATAGATAGATAGATAGATAGATAGATAGATAGATAGATAGATAGATAGATAGATAGGCTTTTTTTACTATTATATATCTCATTTATCTTTCTTTCACTTTTTTTTAAAGAATAAATGAGTATAAATATTTTGCATAAGCCAACTTAAAATAAAATTTTCTTGTGGATTTACAAATGTTTCAGACATGTTGATATTCTTCCTACTCGTGTGTGCACAAAACGCCATAAAAGAAAAAAACAAACACAAAAAAAACACAGATAGACAGATCGGAGCATGAAATGTACGACCAGGGTAAAGGCTGAAAAAACATGCGGGAATTATTTTATTAAATATGCAATAAATGTAATAAAAATAAATAACAGGTCCTCAACGGAATATTCCAGAGAAAACAGTACAGCCTTCTTATGGTTAAGTGGGATATGAACGTTTTTACACCAAATCTTTTGTTTAACACTCGAACAAACAATACTAACTAATCTGTTTTATCTTTATATCTTGAACCAAGTTTTCATTAATTAACTTGGACACAATTAAAACAATAGACACAAGTGTCATTAATAGTAACCATTTAAACTAAGTTGAGAAACTATAAATTAAAAGTAGCTTTAAACAACTTAGTTCAGTCATCACCTTTACACCCATTCACTAACCTCGTGAGTAACCACGGTAACCCGGGGGTTGTCTAGGTTCAGCCAGGAAGGGATCTGTCCATTGGTCACAATAAAGATATGTCGAACCCAAGGGGCGTGTCTCTCTACCGAGCGCAGCGAATACCGCAGCTCCTCATTGTCCTCAAAGCGACTGGCGGACACGTCCTCATCCTGCTTCGACTGAAGACACAGAGCACAAAAATCCTCCTGATGCCAAGACAACTCTGACCACGATTTCTTAATTATCATCTATTTATCTAATTCAATTCAATTTATTTGTGTAGCTCATTTAACAATTTCCCATTGTCTCAAAGCCACGTTACAGAAGTATGGAAACATGACGGAGAGAGAAAAAGAAATACATATATAATAAGAAGAAGAAGAAAAAATGAAGATTGAAAATAAATAAATATATGCAATTAAAGTTTAAAATTTATTTAAAAATATTAACTTAAAATTTATGATTTTATATATATATATATATCCCTAATGAGCAAGCTGGAGGAGACGACGGAAAGGAAAAACTCCTTGAGATGATAGGGGGAAGAAACCTTGAGAGGAACCAGACTGGATGGAACCTCATCCTCATTTGGGTGACACTCTACAGTAAATAATGTAAATATATATAATGTCCTTTCTACAACAGTTTATAATCGTGCAACAGAGAGCTCCTGAGGAACTAATGGGTCATCTGAGTGCAGCGCAGACCTGACTGATGATAAAGACCAGACCATACAGCTGACACAACATTGGTTCAAAAGAAGGCATGACAGTCTCCGGGCGGCTCCATCCACAACAATCCCATGAGTCACTGGCTGACCATGCAGATTAATCCCTGGCAGGGTGACCACCGGGTGACGAGACTCCAACCAACACATCAGTCTCTTTATAAAGTTATTGAGAAGGATCTCCCCTTTTTGTCTCAAGTCATGAAGATTTCATGGATATACTGTGTTGTAATCTTGAATTTACATTGGGATCAAGCAACTATGGTGCACTTTCAGGCTGTGAATCTCCAGATCCTACCACATCACACAAAAGCTCGTAGTGGATTCAGATCTGGTGACTAGAGAGGCCACTGACATGCACGGTCATGAGCAGGGAACCGGGTTGACATGACTTGTGCATCAGGATATTTATTATTATGGACATACTATAAAAAAAACATTATAAGATATTTACAATAGAAGATCAGATAAACTGTGGTGTTAGATATATACACCTGCTTGTTCATGCAGATATTAAAAAAGTCCAAAGCTGGATTGTAGATTTTGCTAAATTATGCTAAAGAAACATCCAGAAAGAGGAAGTTCTGTCAGAAAAAACATCTTATTGTTGAGAGAAAGGTCAGAAGAATATGAGCAGATTGGTTTAAGCTGACATGAAGGAGCAGGATGAGAATTAAAGCATCTCAGAACACACGACAGCACAAATCAATGAATCCCATATGCCTTGTTTGAGCAGTGCTTGGTTTGATGCTCAACTTTCATTCACTAGAGAGCAGTGTTGTGATGAAACGGAGTACAAATACTTCGTTACCGTACTTAAGTAGAAATTTCACGTATCTGTACTTTACTTCGCTGTTTAAATTTATGTCAACTTTCACTTTTACTCCTCTACATTTCCTAGATAAAATGTCTACTTTTACTCTGTTATATTTCCACTAAGCATGTTCGTTACTCGTTACTACAAAATAAAATCAGCAGAAATGTGTGTGACTGTAATAAGGGAGGTTTGGCGATACACTGCTCGTAGGTTGCGTTACGCATGTCCGCGCGCGCTACGGAGAAGCACAGGTACGTGCAGCATGCACGCGCAGTCAGAGCTGGGGGCGTGAAATGCAGTGAAATGTCACTATTCTTATTACCAGAGTTGTAGCACAAACAAAATATTAATGCAAACAATCCATTCAATACTAAATAAAAATAACATTTATTTATTTGGTCTTTGTCTTGTGAATATTTGTTTATTAGTGACTGCATTCATTGGACACACTGTTTGTAGAGAATGCACACAGACATGAACTGATTAGATTCAAGACTGGCATCATTACATCATGCATGTCCACTTTTGCCATTTAATAACAACATAACGTTTGGCTTACTATGTAGTCATATAATATATAATATAAAACTCTTCTTGTTTTAAATTCTCACTGAGGGATAAAACCCCTAAAGATGAAACCCTAGAACTGCCCCTGCTCTTATACCTACTGAAAATCACTGAAATTTTACTTTTTACTTTTACTTCAAATACTTTAGTACATTAAATATCAGAAAATGACTTTTGATACTTAAGTACAGTAAATATCAGATACTTTAAGACTTTTACTTGAGTAATATTCTAAAAGGTGACTTTCACTTCTACTAAAGTCTTTTTCTAGTACGATACTTGTACTTTTACTCGAGTATTGCTTTCTACTACTTTATACAACACTGCTAGAGAGATCCTGTCTTTTACTCACTTCACATCATTGATGAAAGGATTAATAAACATTTAGAGAACAAGGAAAAAATTAAATAAACTATAATAATAATACAAAATAAACTACAATAATAATAATAGTAATCACAACAGCAATAGTATGAAGTCATTAAAATAGATATAGAATATAAAGTTGATAAAAATTTGAATAAAAATATCATAAAATATTATATACATGTGGGACACGAGGTGAAGTTTGTGGCAGACGGTCACATATTTGACTGCAATCGCTCTCTATCTATCCGTCACTCTGTCTGTCCACACCGTCCCTCTGTCTACATTGTCCGCCTGTCCACACCGTCCTCTGTCTACATTGTCCGCCTGTCCACACCGTCCTCTGTCTACATTGTCCGCCTGTCCACACCGTCCCTCTGTCTACATTGTCCGCCTGTCCACACCGTCCCTCTGTCTTCGTAGTGTGTAGTATGTCATTTGCACGTTAACGTACAGCATGACTAGCGGATCGCTCAGATATCTTAAAGAACACCCTAGAACATTCCACCTCCACTTTACTGACATCTTTGAGACGGAGATGACTCAGGACGTTACCTGTGAGACAGCACTGATGTCCCAGAACAGGAATGCTGAACTGATGGTGAGCTGCTTGCTGTCTACAGTCAGGTTCTTCTTGGCCTGTTGCTGGAGGTCTGTGAAGTCCTGAGCTGTGTTGAGGTGCAGAAGAGCAATGCTGGCCTCAGAGTAGAGCTGAATCTAGAGGGCAATACAATAAATTACACTCATCATGAATGTAGTTCAGATATTATTATTATTATTATTATTATTATTATTATTATTATTATTATTACAAAAAATGTTCCCCTTCTTTTTCTTCTCTATGTTGCTGAAACCATGTGAGAAATGTTCAATTCAATTCTGTGTGTGTCTCTCTGTCTCTCTCCCTGGTTGTATCCCAGTGTCTCTTTCTGTCTCTCCGTGTCTCTCTCTCCAGATTTGTCTATCCCCTGTCTCTTTCCCTGTGTGTCTCTTTCTGAGTCTTTCTGTGTGTGTCTCTCTCTCTATGTCTTTGTGTGTGTGTCTCTCTGTATGTGTGTCTCTGTGTCTGTCTCTGTGTCTTTGTGTGCGTGTCTCTCTGTGTCTTTCTGTCTTTGTCTCTCTCTGTGTCTTTGTGTGTGTGTCTCTCTTTCTATGTCTTTCTGTGTGTGTCTCTCTGTCTTTCTGCATGTGTGAGTCTCTCTCTGTGTCTCTGTGTGTGTGTCTCAGTGTGTGTGTGTGTGTCTCTCTCTCTGTGTGTGTGTGTCTCTCTCTCTGTGTCTTTCTGTGTGTGTGTTTCTCTCGGTGTCTTTCTGTGTGTGTGTGTGTCTCTGTGTCTTTCTGTGTGTGTGTGTCTCTGTGTCTTTCTGTGTGTGTCTGTGTGTGTGTGTGTCTCTCTCTGTGTGCATGTCTCTCTCTGTCTTTCTGTGTGTGTCGCTCTCTCTCTCTGTGTCTTTCAGTGTGTGTGTCTCTCTCTGTCTTTCTCTCTGTGTGCGTCACTCTCTATCTTTCTCTGTGTGTGTGTCTTTCTGTGTGTGTCTCTCTCTTTGTGTCTTTCTGTGTGTGTGTCTCTCTGCGTCTTTCTGTGTGTGTGTCTCTCTCTTTCTCTGTGTGTGTGTCTCTCTGTGTCTTTCTGTGTGTGTCTCTCTGTCTTTCTGCTTGTGTGTGTGTCTCTATCTCTGTGTCTTTCTGTTTGTGTGTGTCTCTCTGTGTCTTTCTGTGTGTGTGTGTCTCTCTCTGTGTCTTTGTGTGTGTGTCTCTCTCTGTGTCTTTCTGTGTGTGTCGCTCTCGCTCTGTGTCTTTCTGTGTGTGTGTGTGTGTGTCTCTCTCTCTCTCGCGCTCTGTGTCTTTCTGTGTGTGTATGTGTCTCTCTACCCCTGTGTGTGAGTCTCTCTATGTCTCTCTCTCAGTCTGTCTCTGTGTATGCATGTGTGTCCCTGTCTCTCTATCTTTCCTTCTCAGGAATAACTCTGATGGCACTCCTCTAACTGCCGGCGCCAAATCAATGTCCCCTTATGATGAGTGCATTCATGGGATCAGATTCTTTTATCACCTCTTATAATGTAGACACACACACACACACACACACACACACACACACACACACACACACACACCACTGTTGTTGTCATTCTTCTATACATGCCTTATGAAATCCCTCAAACACAGAATGGACCACAGAAGGCCTCCAGTCTATCAATAGCTTTTACATTGTAACTGTTTTCCAGGAACATCTGCACTGCCAAACAGTGTGTGTGTGTGTGTGTGTGTGTGTGTGTGTGTGTGTGTGTGTGTGTGTGTGTGTGTGTGAATAAAGATGAGCCAGGAAATAAATCAGATCTTAAAATTAGCTTCTCATATACTTTGACAAGATATAGTGGCACCATAGCACTTTTTTGGGATCAGCAGATTAGTTGCTATTTCCTTAAAATAAAAATAATCCTGAAAACGATTTTAAGAAAGTTTTTGAACATTTTAAACTCTTTTTAAACACTTTCCCCTGAAATCCTGTACTGAAATAAATAAATATAATAAAAGTCTAAAGTTTATCCTAACAAAGCGTCTCTTCACATGTGAACGTTTCAAGAACCACAGACAGACTGACCTGTCTCTCCCTCCTCGCCTGTCTGTCTCTCCCTCCTCGCCTGTCTGCCTCTCCCTCCTCGCCTGTCTGCCTCTCCCTCCTCGCCTGTCTGCCTCTCCCTCCTCGCCTGTCTGCCTCTCCCTCCTCGCCTGTCTGCCTCTCCCTCCTCGCCTGTCTGCCTCTCCCTCCTCGCCTGTCTGTCTCTCCCTCCTCGCCTGTCTGCCCCCCCCCTCCTCGCCTGTCTGCCCCCCCCTCCTCGCCTGTCTGCCTCCCCCTCCTCGCCTGTCTGCCTCCCCCTCCTCGCCTGTCTGCCTCCCCCTCCTCGCCTGTCTGCCCCCCCCCCTCCTCGCCTGTCTGCCTCCCCCTCCTCGCCTGTCTGCCTTCCCCTCCTCGCCTGTCTGCCTCCCCCTCCTCGCCTGTCTGTCTCTCCCTCTTCGCCTGTCTGTCTCTCCCTCTTCGCCTGTCTGTCTCTGTCTCCCTCTCCATTCCTCACACAATCTCTCTTACTCCCTTTCGTCACCCGTCCCCCCCTTGAAAACTCACTCCCCCCCCACCAGTTAAACACCATGTGTCAGACACGGCACGGCCCTCACGCTCATTAGCCACAGCATCGTGTGTATGTTTATTCTGTACACACCAGCTGACCCTGGACAACCCAACAGCTTTACACCTCCACGTGGGGACAGGAGAAAACACCGTCACAAGATTAATATTTGTGGCGTTCAGTAAAAGAGAAATCGGAGCATGAGCCAGGACGAGACGAGAGGGTGAATGAAATGAAGAAATGACATTCAAACATTCAAGCAGACGAGGAGTACGGTGGATACTGTCAAGTGACAGATATACACAACCTTTTGGAAGAAGGCATGGAAAAGAGCCTGTTGACCGAGTGAAAGACAGATGAAGCCAAGCCACGTTGCCCTTTCTGTCTTTCAGTGTTGCGGATGGGCATCATGCCATCCTTAACAGCTGCTCAAGGTAGAGTTACATCCCCATAACGGAACGCTCTGCACTCAAAACGCTACACCACAAAGAAAACTGCCTCTAAATCACTCCGCACTAATTAACCCCTTCATCTACAGTCTCTGAGACATAATTCAGACATCACAGAACAGTCACCCAGTTAGTAATCACACTCAACTGCAAACGCTCCTGTTGGTTTTTAAACAATAAATAAATAAACAAACAAACAAATAAATAACTGCATTGAGTGTGTGTTGTACAGACAGGAGCACAAAAAGCCGTGCAGAGTAGCAGCTGTATCACAGCTCTCATGTGACACCGTGTGGTCTGTTCGGGGTACAACAGTGGTATCAGTGGTCCAAGTGATTAAAGCTCTTGGCTGTTGATCAGAGGACCAGGATGATTCAAGCCCCAGCACTGCTAAGCTGACCCTTAACCCTCACTGCTCCAGGGGTGCTGTATCATGGCTGTGCTCTGACCCCAACCTCCCAAGTTGGGATATATGAAGAAAGAATTTCACTGTACTACAATGTCCATGTAACAGAATAAAGGCTTTCATTTTCTCTCTCTGTTCTCACCTGCTTGATTTTGTTCATCAACGCAGACGGCAGTTTGACCCTCAGCTGCTCGAGGTCTTTGAAGGAGGACGGGAAGCCACTAAGGAAGGCCAGCGTCTGAATCCTCACCAGACCCGGAGCCTCTTGATCTGTCGTCTAGGAGGAAAGAGTGTAGTCCATGTAGTACGCACATGGACGTATATATCTATAATAAAGCGAGCACTCAACAGCTAACACATCAATCCTGACCAAAAAGAATTAATATTACGTCTTTTAGACAGAAACAAAATCACAGTTTCTTCTCTAAAAAGAAATTCACTCTTTACAGTTAAAGCCTGCATGTTGTTTTTACAGGACCTGAGATGAGGATTTTATCTGATGTGACATTTCATCTGCTTTGAGTTTGGTGTCTTCGCCTGTCTGTCTCTCTGTCTCTCCCTCTTCGCCTGTCTGTCTGTCTGTCTGTCTCTCCCTCTTCGGCTGTCTGTCTGTCTGTCTGTCTCTCCCTCTTCGGCTGTCTGTCTGTCTGTCTGTCTCACCCTCTTCGCCTGTCTGTCTCTCTGTCTCTCCCTCTTTGCCTGTCTGTCTGTCTCACCCTCTTCGCCTGTCTGTCTGTCTGTCCATCCCTCTTCGCCTGTCTGTCTGTCTGTCTCACCCTCTTCGCCTGTCTGTCTGTCTGTCTCACCCTCTTCGCCTGTCTGTCTGTCCGTCCATCCCTCTTCGCCTGTCTGTCTGTCTGTCTCTCCCTCTTCGCCTGTCTGTCTCTCTGTCTCTCCCTCTTCGCCTGTTTGTCTGTCTGTCTCTCCCTCTTCGCCTGTCTGTCTGTCTCTCTGTCTGTCTATCTCTCCGTCTCTCCCTCTTCGCCTGTCTGTCTGTCTCTCCCTCTTTGCCTGTCTGTCTGTCTGTCTCACCCTCTTCGCCTGTCTGTCTATCTCTCTGACTCTCCCTCTTCGCCTGTCTGTCTGTCTGTCTCTCCCTCTTCGCCTGTCTGTCTGTCTGTCTCTCTGTCCCTCCCTCTTCACCTGTCTGTCTGTCTCTCCCTCCCTCTTCGCCTGTCTGTCTGTCTGTCTGTCTCTCCCTCTTCGCCTGTCTGTCTCTCCCCGTTCACCTGTCTGTCTGTCTGTCTGTCTGTCTCTCCCCGTTCACCTGTCTGTCTGTCTGTCTGTCTCTCCTCGTTCACCTGTCTGTCTGTCTGTCTCTCCCCGTTCACCTGTCTGTCTGTCTGTCTGTCTCTCCCCGTTCACCTGTCTGTCTGTCTCTCCCCGTTCACCTGTCTGTCTGTCTGTCTGTCTGTCCCCGTTCACCTGTCTGTCTGTCTGTCTGTCTGTCTGTCTCTCCCCGTTCACCTGTCTGTCTGTCTGTCTGTCCCCGTTCGCCTGTCTGTCTGTCTGTCTGTCTGTCTGTCTGTCTGTCCCCATTCGCCTGTCTGTCTGTGTTTAGATGGTTTAGAGTCTGTTCCTATATAACATGCTTATTATCAGCTCAGTAAAAGTGGGATGAAATTTTCAAGTAAGATTTAACAACAAGTGGAATCTAAAAATTCAGCTTAAACATCGGTTAGGCATCAAACTGAACCCCTGCGTCATGGAAACAAAAGTTAACTAGATGAAGCTTATTGGCATCAAGAAGATTAGGACAAATTTTAAAAAATTTTTATTTGGCTCAAATTATCTTCACTTCCTTCTCTCAGAGTTTTAAAATTCAAATTTAAATTAAATAAGTACACAAATAAACAAAATAACAATAATAAAAAAAGACTTTATTACCAGATAAACTCTGGAGACGGAGTGTTCCGGGAAATCCTTCAGCACGTCCGACTGAGCTTTTTCCACTAACAAAAAAAATAAAATAAAGGCTTAGTTATGTTTAAGATCATTCGTTATCCTGCAGTTATGACCAGAAAGGTGGGGATTAAAATAAACCATGAAAGAGAATAAATATCTTGTCGGGAGATCAGAAAAGTTTCCTACAAACTAAACGAAAAAATAAATAAATAACTAAACGAATGATAAAGAGGAAGCTGAAGTAACAACAACATACAGCCATCAAGTTAGACTGCGGGAATCGAAATCTGTGGACACGAAATACGCAGAATTCAAGGTTTACCTTAATAAAGTAAGGGTTACCTCAAATTCTGCGATAATTTGCTAATATTTTCGCACTTTTAGAACTGGAACATTCTGCTCAGAGCCATCACAAAACCCCTCAAGCTTAAATCAGAATATGTAAAAATACTGAATCATAAATAATAATAATATCGTCTCTCTCTCTCTCTATCTCCTGATCGTTCATTTCGTTCAACTCCTTTTACGGAATTTTAAGGGCGTCATCTAAACTACGCAAAGTAAGTGTGTAATGTGTCAAATCAAATCATCACCTCGGTCATGTGACTTTCTAACACACATGAGGAATATCAGGGCTAAGCAACAGAAAAGATCTTTACTCCACTGTATGTGGGACTCCACTCGTTGGAGATGACGAGAGAAATTATTGATAAGGACGTAAACATGTTTCCTGGACAAGCGGCATGACATCATGACATGTTTGCCTTAGGAATGGGAAAACGTTCATGCTTGTTTTACAGGTTTGTAGTCTTCCTGAAGTATATACAGGTGTGAAAAAAAAATGCTGTGAACAAAAAATGCTTTCAAAAATGGAAGTGTTAAACATTTATTTTCATAAATGAACAAAATGCAGTGAAGGAACAAAAGAGAAATCTGAATCTAATTGATATTTGGTGTGACCACCTTTTGTCTTCAAAACAGCAGCGACTCTACGAGGTACATTTGCACACAGTTTTTGAAGGAGCTCGGCCGGTAGGTTGTTCCAAACATCTTGGAGAACTAACCACAGATCTGTGGATGTAGGCTCTCTCATATCCTTCTGTCTCTTCATGTAATCCCAGACACACTCGGTGATGTTGAGATCAGGGCTCTGTGGGGGCCGTGCCATCGCTTCATGCTGGGTTGAAGGCAAAATGCAGTAACACCAAATATTGATTTGATTTAGATTTTTCTTTTGTTTGCTCACTTTGCATTTTGTAAACTGACAGAAATAAACACTCATTATTTATATTCCTGAAAGCATTCTTTGTTTACAGCATTTTTCACACCTGCCTGAAACTTTTGTACAGTACTGTACTTAATTAAACAGGTTTAAAGAGTTCATCATTTATTAGGTTGCAATGAAAAAAATCCAAATGACTGTATACTCATTATGTCTTACTGTATAATCTGTAAGATCTTCATGTGTGACCAAAAAAATATTGTTCTAAAAAAAAGGGATGTTTATATTGCAGGAAAATTTAAACCAAATTCTACACAGACATGAACATATAGGGGGAGACGTTTAAAAGGCAACTGTGTGTGTGTGTTGTTTGTGTGTGTTGTGTGTGTGTTGCTAACCGTCACTCTGGGAGTGGAAGAGAAGCACAGACACGCTGCTGGAAGGCTGCAGAGGTTTGGCGATGTTCAGGAGCTGCTTGGTGGAGGACAGAGGGCCCGATTTAGACAACAGCTCCTTCAGGGTGACGTTAGACGGCAACGCCGGGTCCAACACTATAGCCGGACCCACAATGCAGTGTGAAAGCAGGCACTCAGGCCTAGAAAAGTGCACACAAGTACATAAGAAGGGATGTGGTAGCCTAGTGGTTAAGGTCTAAAACGTCCTGGTCCGTACACCAGACGTCCACAACAATCGTTTTATAAAAGAGAAAAAAAGAAAAAAAGGATAAAAGAAATACTAGCAGTTTATAAAGCAATACAGGAAGATGTCAGAAACCTTCCCCTTCTTATGTAAGTGCTGTACCTTGCTACATCTACAACATAGAGACCTTCAGTGCTGATTGATTCTGATGTATCTGCATTTCTACTGCATATTTATTTTTTATGATGATGTACTGAACAGATTTCCATAAAGTTTGTGCCTTCTGACGCTTAAACGCTCTGAAATTAAAATGCCAGTGATTCATTTGCAAAGAAACCTTTATGACTTTAACGCCATTAACGATCACCTTTGTATTTATAACATGCTTATGAAGCGCTGTGTAACCCTTTGTAAAGAGAGGAGAAGAAAGAAAAAAGTAAAAAAAATTGGAGGCAAATAATCTGCAAAGAGAAAAAAAAAGTAATGCTAATCTCCTTGCTTTCACTCAGCATTGATTTACGTACAAGTCTTTTATACATGTGTATCCCCCCACCTTTACATTAAAAAACCTGTTGATCACGTACAAAATAAATGCATAAAAACTAAAGACTAACGGTTACAAAATTTCGATCGGTTAGGAAGGCTTTGTGTGTCTGCTGCATTACACCACCCCACAGTTTCCGAAGGTCTCAGAAAAGTAAAACGGAAAAAAAAAACCCATCTCAGAGTGGCTTCTGATCAGGAAGTGGTCGTGTTTAAACAGTCAAACCACAATCCCACTTACACAAGCAGCACTCGGTGCAAACAAAAGCATGGTGATGTAAAGCTCTGAGTTTCCTCACCTTCCTTTGGGCGCCTCAGTAGCGTCGCTGCCATTCCGCCCCAGCTTCTCTCTGTGTGAAAGACGACATGTCAATGTTTCGTGCTTTTAGCTGATGGACCTTTCAGAGCAGTGAGATTCAGTTCACATTTACTTTAAACCACTAGAGATTAGAACATACGGTGTAGAGACATGTCTGGACACCATGACGGCTAAAGGATTACATTAGAGAAGATTCTAGAAATCTGAGCTTTCTTAAAAAGGTCTTCTCTTTGTTCGCTGAACTGTTTAGGTCAAGCAAATAAATGACGTCGAGTCATTAAACCTCTCCGTCTGTCCTCCAGACCTGAAAGAGTCGAGTGCTGTCAGGAGAGGTACTGTATGTGATGGAGACGAGAGACATAAAGCTGATCAGTCAGGAGAACGTTGTACTCGTTTGCTCTGAGGTAACGTAACAGAGCCACTGTTTTGTTTTGTCCGTCCTGATCAAACGGCTTTGTCTCACTCAGGAACAGTGGAACGCTTTTATGGTTTTAATCTCATACTTTCACAACCGTGACAATGTGTTTTTATACCTTACAGCATCAAAGGTCAAAATCTCACTACACAACTAGGAGGACCTCCCGGTTCACGCTGCGTTCGAGTACATAACGTAACTCGTAATGATACTCAGACGTGATATTTAAATACCACAGAGCAAACACTCATTTAGCTTGGAGTTCCTCTCCTTTACTCCCGAGTTTAGCATGTGACAGCATGAAGAGGAAACGCAGTGACAAGCATGAGGACGCTTCTTTTTCCTTACCATTCTCACCTCTGGTCCGCTCGTTAGGAGTTAATCTCAATCTAGATCTAGACGTGAATTTCTGTTTTATGGCAAAAGCCATAAACTCAATTTATCTTTTAAATGAGTTACGTTGTATACACACACACACACACACACACACAATTATTAGCTTTAGACGATGCTTTGAGACAATGGAAATTGTTAAAAGCGCTATACAAATAAATTGAATTGAATTGAATAAATGTAACGTTTGAAATTAAGTTACTATATATATATATATATATATATCAAACATCCTTCACTAATGAGCACAGTTTTATCCACAGCACTGCTGAAGTCTCCCAAATCAGACTCCCAATACTGCTCAAATTATCAAGTCAAGAGTCAAGAAGCTTTTATTATCATTTCAACCATATATAGCTGTTGCAGTACACAGCGAAACGAGACAAGGTTTCTCCAGGATCATGGTGCTACATAAAAACAAAGACAGGGCTAAGGATTTAGTAAGTAGTCCTAGCCACATAAAGTGCAACTATGCAACCTGGTGCAAACATTGCAAGACAAGACAGACAAGACAAACAAGACAGACAAGACAGTGCAGGACAAAAGACAGTGTAGACAAAACGTTAATACAAAAAGTCCAAAAAAAAATACAATACACAAAATACAAGAAACAGTAAACAGAAACAGCGCCAACCGACCAGTGTAAATACTGTGTGTGAATACTGAATGTTCAAACAATTATGTATTATTGCATATTATACAATTATGTATAATTAAGTATTATTATGTTCAAACAAATGATGATGATGATGATGATGATGATGATGATGATGATATCTACAATACTATTAAGATGTGCAAGGTTAAAAAAAGAAATTCTAAAAGAAAACAAAATCCATAAATGATTCTCAGGCAGTGTTTCTCGAACAGACATACTAAATGTGATTGATGATTATTTACTGTTTTTTACAGACCCATAAGAAGAGAGAAACCCGAGCCAGACAGAAAGAGAGAGAGAGAGAGAGAGAGAGAGAGAGAGAGAGAGAGAGAGAGAGAGAGAGAGAGAGAGAGAGAGAGAGAGAGAGACAGACAGACAGACAGACAGACAGACACAGACAGCACAATCCTGTCCAGAAGAGACTTTCATCCTAACACCATACAAAGAGTAAACACAGAGTGGATATTTACTCTTGTGGATATACTGGAACGAACATCACCACACACATGATACTCACCACCTCAAAGACCACATCCACCTCTGTAAAGTCTGTGTTCGCTAAAACCCTTAAAGACGTTGCTCTGGGCCAGCTCTATTCCCAAAGAGTGCCAGAGCAACCACCATCCCTCAACAAGAAAGACGCTTTCTTCCAAGCCCATTATAAAGCAGTGCTTCTTCACACTACAGCCTCCTCCCAAAGGCCACTGTGCCGTTAGCACCTGCACCTATATACTGTGCCCCACCACACATAACCTGACCACCATCAGTCTACACTGCAACATCCAAGACCCTAGTAAAGAAGCGACAGAACAACAACAAACTAGCAGCTTGGTCCAAACTCCAACCGGCCTGAGCAACAGGAGAGACTTGGTTATGTTGCAGCCCAGAAAGGACAAAGTTACATTAACTTGGGAGAGATAATGAACATGCTCAGAATAATATGCACATGACTGGAGCAGAAGCCACAAGTAAAATAAAAACATAATAATAAAAGGCATATCAGGTATGGACATGAACCCTGATGAAGTCACTCTTTGTACCTCAGGTTTCAGAAAAATATTGAAATCCTCCAGAAAACCTGAAGAAATCAACAAGGGATGTTTTCTTATGTGCCACTTATTTCCTTCCTCTAAATATAATGAAGACATCTTTGAGACTCTTCACAATCAAACGAACCACTTCCAGGCAGAAGGGAGAATGTTAGTCTGTGGGGATCTACTGTAAATGCTACGGCAGGACCACTTTTTGACTACAACACAGATAATGGGAATAACCACTGTACATTTCTGGACCAAGCTTCTCACAAAATATAGTAAACGTCCCAAGGAACAACCCAAGGAGCGCTCTTAAAGCACCC
>NC_062527.1:4783470-4813470 GCF_022655615.1 Tachysurus fulvidraco
AAATATCAATAAATCAGTAAATGAGGAGTGAGATCAGGGAGATATATACTTATTATATCTATATTAGTATATCTATATTAGTATATATATATATATATATATATATATATATATATATATATATATATATATATATATAGATGTGTGGAGAGAGATGTGTGGTATATATGTAATAGATGTGTGGAGAGAGAGAGAGAGAGAGAGAGAGAGACACGGAGAGAGAGAGAGAGAGAGACACGGGGGGAGGGGGAGAGAGAGACGGGGGAGGGAGAGAGAGAGAGAGAGAGAGAGATCTTTTGATTTTTTTAAACACCTTTATTTAACATAGGTCATATTGTACACATAGTCAGAGTGACCAAATAAATAGCTAAGTATAGATTATTTCAATAAATCTGGTTAAATATATAAATAAAAGTTTTAAAGTGCAAATAAATAGATAACATATAAAATACATAAATAAGTGAATAAAATAACCCAGTAAAAAACAACTTATGTTTTTAGGCAGAAAATGTGCAAAATGGAGCTCTTCATCTTTTAGACAGCACAATGCTTTTCTTTGGCACCAGATTTTTCTAAAACATGGCAAATTTTTAGTTTTTTTTTTATATAGAACTGAAAATCAATTCAAATCCTGAACTTTATCATTGCTTTTGTTATCATTAAAACATTGTGGCTGCCTTTCTGCTCTATCTTATTTCTCATGCCCATGTAAATCACCATTTTTTTGCTTGGCACACAGTGAAATTTAAAAGTTGACATTCTGCTTGCTTTCTCTGTGTGTATTTTACTCCCAGAATAAAAATTTACACTAAAAAAGGTCTATTAAAAACATTAAAAACAGTCTGCAGGAGGTTAAAAAGGGGCATTAATCTGGAGTATTGTGAAAAATTATGAAAAATCATCTCCCTCTCTGGACACAGAACTGAGATAAAAGCGTTGACAGCCATGATGCCATGCAGGATTCTCCACTGTATATCTCCAGATCTGGTTAATGGCGACCTGTACAGTGCTCTCCTCTGTGGTCGCTCTTCCTGCCCCAGCTCAAGGACAGAGCGCCATGGTGTCTCGACTCTGCCATGGAGACTTTTTTTTATTAAAAACCTTCACAAATGCTTTATAAAAACATTTTCCAGAAGCCTCATAAAAGTTCTGTCCCAAAAAAATCTAGTAAAATCGACAGGATTCCCTGAATAATTAGCGTGCATTCCCTGTAGGACATTTTGGGTATTAGCCAAATTCGGTACAAAGCGACCTTTTATTTTCTCAACTGTCCCTTCCCAGTTTTTGCATGACTAAATCGTCTCCCAGGTACACACCTAAATATTAAAACCTCCTTTTTTCCCAAAGCAGTCCCTTTGGAAGTTTTGGCACATTAAAAGCCACTACACTTCTAAAAGGGCCTCACTTTTGTTTCGATTTATTTTGGCTGAGGATATAAACCCAAAGAGAGACAGCCCACTTAGGAAGCAGTATTGCCAGAGCGCTGCAAAATTACCACCAGCAGGCCACAATTGTGCATGCGTCTGCTCAAACAGTCAGAAACAGACTCTATGATGGTGGTATGAGGGCCCGACGTCCACAGGTGGGGGTTGTGCTTACAGCCCAACACCGGGCAGGACGTTTGGCATTTGCCAGAGAACACCAAAATTGGCAAACTCGCCACTGGTGCCCTGTGTTCTTCCCAGATGAAAGCAGGTTCACACTGAGCACATGTGACAGACGTGACAGAGTCTGGAGACACCGTGGAGAACGTTTTGCTGCCTGCAACATCCTCCAGCATGATGGTTTGGCTAGTGGGTCAGTAATGGTGTGGGGTGGCATTTCTTTGGAGGGCCGCACAGACCTCCATGTGCTCGCCAGAGGTAGCCTGACTGCCATTGGGTACCGAGATGAGATCCTCAGACCCCTTGTAAGACCATATGCTGGTGCGGTTGGCCCTGGGTTCCTCCTAATGCAAGACAATGCTAGACCTCATGTGGCTGGAGTGTGTCAGCAGTTCCTTGCAAGACGAAGGCATTGATGCTATGGACTGGCCCGCCCGTTCCCCAGACCTGAATCCAATTGAGCACATCTGGGACATCATGTCTCGCTCCATCCACCAACGCCATGTTGCACCACAGACTGTCCAGGAGTTGGCGGATGCTTTAGTCCAGGTCTGGGAGGAGATCCCTCAGGAGACCATCTGCCACCTCATCAGGAGCATGCCCAGGCGTCGTAGGTAGGTGAAACTCATTTTGACTTGTTTTAAGGATATTACATCAAAGTTGGTTCAGCCTGTAGTGTGTTTTTCCACTTCAATATTGAGTGTGACTCCAAATCCAGACCTCCATGGGTTAATAAATTTGATTTTCATTGATAATTTTTGTGTGATTTTGTTGTCAGCACATTCAACTATGTAAAGAACAATTCAATTCAATTCAAGTTTATTTGTATAGCGCTTTTTACAATAGACATTGTCTCAAAGCAGCTTTACAGAACATAAACATAGAGCAGAAGGTAAACATAATTAATGATAAAGGAATTAACGAATAATAAAAGAAATAAGAATTAACAGAATAAAAATTCTAGATTATTATTAGATGTATATAGTTCACAATGTGTATGTGTTTATTCCCCTATGAGCAAGTCTGAGGTGACTCAGGCAGCAGTGGCAAGGAAAAACTCCCTTAAATTGGTAAAGGAAGAAACCTTGAGAGGAACCGGACTCAAGGGGGAACCCATCCTCATATGGGTGACACTGGGGGGTGTGATTGTAATATACAGTCAGATAAATGTTGTATTGGTGTAAGGATCATGGACTTCAGATCTCCTTAGTATCACAGAGTCTAACTGGAGATGTCTCAGGATTCTTAGAGTCGGCCTCGGCTCAGTGGACGTCCAAAGGCCACAGAGGACGTTGGGAGCTGGTACAATGTCTGGATGCCTCGGGATGGGTACAAAGAGAGAAGCAGTGGAAAAGGATTAACATATCTGCTGTTCATAAAAATGTGCAGGTCTGATGTACTAGTGCATGATACGATAGGATGTATTATGTGTACGCCTGACTAAAGAGATGAGTTTTTAATCTACGTTTAAACTGGGAAAGTGTGTCTGAGCCCCGAACACTAACAGGAAGACTATTCCAAAGTTTGGGAGCTAAATAAGAAAACACTTTACCAACTTTAGTAGACTTAGATATTCTGGGAACTTCCAAAAGTCCTGAGTTTTGTGATCTCAGAGAGCGTATAACCAGAAATGTTGGCATGAAGGTGAACAAAGAACAAAGAATTTAATAAGACTATTTCATTCATTCAGATCTAGGATGTGTTGCTTAAGTGTTCGCTTTATGTTTTTTGAGCAGTGTATAAATAAGGACGATGTGTTATGAGTCGTTCTTTTCGGAGTTGAGTCAGTGAGTCGCGTCAGTGAATCGAAACGTAATCAAATAATATTTCATTGAATTTATATTAAAAAAATCTTAATGTCCTGATTATATATTCACCTGCGTGATAAAGAGAACTAAAAGAACACGTAACGAATGCCGGTTACTAAAGTGATTTAAAGAGTCGACTCACTGAAGCAGTGAACGTTACTGAACACAGTAAGGAAAAGAAACCGGAGGGCTGAACTACAAAGATCCGCTAGGTCACGTGACTCAGCCAAGTTTTCTTTCTTCTTTCTTCCACGTTGTTTCAGTTGTTGTGATCAGTGACACTGGTGTGAACCAGAGCAGATCGCATCGTATTATCTGACCTCCAGACATGTTTATTACTTGTTTTATTTGACCAGCCTACATTGCATGGTGATGCATATATCTGTAAAACACAACAATGGTGTGGTTTCTGGAAGGTCTGTGCTTCATGCCAACATTTCTGGTTATTTGGTCCTCCATCACATTTATCCTGAATTATCTCATTGCACTTGGCCGTGGGGACGTGGATTTGATCTTCCCATACATCAGGTAAGCTTGAACTTCCTCTGATCTCCTTTATACAGCACAATGAATAAATCACTGTGACTTTCTTTCTCCTACATAAGTGAACTGTACTGACAAATATATATATTTCTATATATATACTTTATATAGAAATATATATATATTTATTCTGCACAATATCATGCATATTTATAGATACTGTTTCTTTTTGTTTCCTCTTGTACATGTCAGTGATTCATAACTTGTACTTGAACAGCAGCTGAGTTTAGTTTCGTTTTCGCCTAAAAACCACAAAGGCTTCCAGTCACACATCAAGTCAGTCACCAGCTCACATATACTGATTGGCCAAACTCACCTGCAAACCTTCTGATGTCCTTTTTCACTCTCTCTCATCTCTATACCAAATAATCACAGAATATATTCAATATATACAAGATCTCCAGATGATGCGAGATCAGACACGGATGATGATGTGAGAGTGAGGTCTGGGGTTCAGTCGGTGTTCCAGTTCATCCCCAAAGTGTTCAGTGGGGTTGAGTCAGAGTCAGGGCTCAGTGCAGGACACTCGAGTTCTTACGCTTTAACCTTAACACAGATGGTGATCTGTACTTTGTTCAAAAGGGGAATTGTCATGCTGGAAATGTGTGAGCCTCTTAGTTCCGTTGCAGGGAAATTGTTACAGTTTAAACAGACATTCTGTACAATTGTGTTATTAGTTCACCTGGATTAATACCACATACGAGTGTGATATTAAGGTTAACATATAGTTTTGGCCACATAGTATGCATAAGTAAAATGCTTCTAAAGCTGTGAAAATCTGCAGAGGCAAAAAACCACAAGATGTATTTATCAAGAAACACCCTGTTACACAGGAAACAGTGTGTCTTGTGCTTAATTTTATGGTTGATGGTCCTTTGCCCAGAAAAAAAATCAACCGTTACTGAAGGTGAATGGATGGATGGATGGATGGTGTTTTGAAATATAAATATGTGTAAATGTTTTGATGTGTTTTAGTGATACGGGAGTGGCCCCTCCGGAGAGATGCATATTTGGCCTCATGGCAACAATTTCAGCTTTTGCAGGTGATCTAATTTATTTATTTTCACAAACCTTAAAATAAAAATTACACCATAACACAATGCCATATATGGTGCTTGCTATAAAATATGCCGTGTGTGTAGCCTGTGTGTGTATAGATAGATAGATAGATAGATAGATAGATAGATAGATAGATAGATACACTCTGTATATGCACATTAATTCGAGCACATCTGCACTTTATTTATAATAATTATACTCTTCTGCCTCTGATCGATATTTACATAAATCCATTTTTTTCTTTGCTACTGTACAGGCAATTCTATTCTAGTACTTTTTATTTACATTTAGTCGAACGTTAGTCAAATGTTAATCATTTGGCAAAAGCATTGCTCCAAAGATGAGTCGATTCGTTAATAAGCTCAAACAAAATTCAGTGTGAAATTTACACATAAAACAAACTGGACGGCATCATGTGGAATTCACCAGAGATATGCGATGCAAAGTTTTTATGGTGCTGTCCCAAAGTCACAGACTTTCTTGAGAAACGGTGGAATTTTCACAAACACGCTTTGCAGCGTGTGCAGCAGTTTCATTTCTCTTTCAGTAAAAAAAAACAACAAATGAAATCATTTCTCCACCGTGTGACTCAGTCTGGAAAACTCGAGTCCAATAGAAGGCAAAACCCCAAACTGCGGCTAATGAGAGAAATGAAACACAGAGCTAAACAGAATTTTCACAACCGATCAGAGATCACGTTAAATGTCTGTGTGCACGTGCGCTGTGCGATACGATAGACCGCTCTCACACATATACACTGTTGTTTCTAGGGTTTGCCACCATGTTTGCCAGATATAAATTTGTGCAGAAGCTGATTGAAGGAAGAGTTGCCATGTCTCCGTGTCTGAACAAAGCTGCTTTCGTCTTGGCTACGCTCTCTTGTATAGGGATGTGTTTTGTGGCAACATTTCAGGTTTGTTTACAATCACACGTGTCATAGTGTGCTGTTATAATGTTATAAATTTGACCATCGTGGTTTAAATAACCAGCTACTGATTCTAATACTACTAATAATCATAGCTACAGAAATAGGTGGTAGTATCAACAGTTTTTGTTCTAGTAGCTGGGAATAATTATGTACAGTAACAATTAAAACCCTATATGAATTTTATCTACTGTAGAATTGTCTCATCTCCAACACACCATATCTTTATTTGTGTCTTCATGAAACGAACGTGTTTTAGGAGACAGAGATGAGGACTGTTCATGATATCGGAGCTTTATTGTTCTTCGTTTGTGGAATGATTTACATCATCCTACAGACCATCATCTCGTACAAGGTTTATCCTTACGGATCTTCAAAGTGCACGTGTCACGTCCGTGCCATCTTTTCCGCGGTGGCTTTACTGACAGTGGCTATAAGTATCCTTTACATCCATACGACGTCTTTTGACCTCTTATGAGCTTGAGCGAGGACGAGGCAGGTTGTTTTTTCCTTAACATCCTTTTCCCCCCACAGCTATTATTTCTGCCTCGTTTCTGAAGACCCAATTTCACTGGACCCCAGAAGACCAGGTGTCCTCTCATCACTTCATCACAATCTCACAGATCGTCTTAAATTACTGAGAAACACAGCGGCAAATCAAACATGCGCGTTCCTTTTACTCACATGATTAAATTTAGCAAGAAACAAAGAAAAAAATAAAAATAAAAAAAATAATTTTTCCGACTTTATTTTCATTTCATAGGGCTACAAGCTACATGTCGTGAGCGCTGCGTGTGAGTGGATAGCTGCCTTCACTTTCGTCTTCTTCTTCTACACCTACATCCAGGAGTTCAAGGTTTGTTTAAGGATATAATATCGGCCATATTTTTACAGTTTGTCGCACGTCTCAATTGTTATTGTTTTTTTTTTTGGTTTGTTTTTACAGCAGTTCACCGTGCGAGTGGACGCCCAGTTACTAGAGTTTACATGAGTCCGTTCCAAAGGTCGCTGTGAGTTTGATTGCACAGTGGGAGGAGTTGTTTTTATACAAGAAATCAAACTGTTGAATGATTTTTTTATCATATCAAGTAATTTTTTTTTATTTTTGTACACTGTTTATAGTATTATTTAATCACACAGGCCTGGAATACTCAATTGAACTCATTCCAATCAGTGATCTGTAATGATACAATGCACTTTAATCCACGTTGCTGTAATTTATCCACTATGAACACTGATCCAGCAATAAAAAGGATGCAGTTACACAATAAGCATGACTCCTGTATTGGGAAATAGAAGCATGTGATGTTTTCCTGGTATGTTAATGGGATATGACCTTGTGATCATTCTGATTTCTTAATAACCTGTTTGTAAAATAAAAACTACATTAGATTCACATCCTAAATGAAAGAACACACGCTTCACACATTAGTTTGGTGATATCGCTGTATGTCTGGTGAAAATCATTGACAATTCAACAAAAAAGTCCACATTAATAAGAAGAATCACGACTTTCTCATGATGATCCTTTTCTTGACTATTTCTAAATCGTTACCACTACGTAGAGAGGGATGTAGACAGCCGTGTCTAAGGCACATCTAAGCCGCTCGTACGGCACGAGCGTAGTCCGTGTGAGTGTCAGCAGCATGGGCGAGTACACTGCATACATTTACCCTGTACAGAGTCAAGCTCTCAGCAGACAGCTTCAGTAGGTCAGAGCGCGGGGCTAATCAGTCACTGAAAGATGATTCGCTGTCTGAGCTGTCGTTTTCTCGTTCTTCAGTCCCTTTCTTGCTAAAGTCTGGTACCGGGGCATCTGGTGAACTGTGAATGACAAATAGAGACAGAGATAGAAGCGCCTCCTGGTGTAACGTGACGGCACAACAGGTTGTCCTGATTTTCTGAGAGAATTTAACAACCATTTACTTTTCTTCTTAGCTTCATGTCTTCCTCCTTAACTAGATTTACTTTGTATTTATAATCTTTAAAGTTAAATGCTTAAACGGTGTGTCCGGACGTTTCTACGCCAAGTATGCGATTTATTCTTGCGTGTGAGGACGTGTGTATATTTACACGCTCTTATGACGGACCGCTAGTGGTAAAAATGTGGAATCACTTGTAAACTCAACGTGGAGCTGCTCACAAGATGCGGACAGAAAGTCCAGTGCAGATTTAATTGATCACTATTTTCTAATTTCTCACACAGCAATTCATTACATTTCCAAATGTTTTTTAAAACTTAACTTTAGAAAACCTTTATCTTCTTAGAAATGTTTTACACCTTTAAGTATCAGCAGCTCAAGCTGTGCTTTTTAAACACAGAAGCTGTTCACCATATATGGCAATCAGGGGCGGATCCTTATGCAAATGAGCCATAACTGTGCACGAGCGGCGGTTTATAGTGAATGTTTAGTATTAATCAGTGTCCAACGCTTACAGTGTGCAGGTGAGAAATACTGATTTCCATGCGTGTTGTGATCTAGTGTTAATTTAGTCACCTATTTTTAATCTAGTCTTAGGCCATTTAGTCCTTGTTAGTTTTAGTCATATTTAGTCATTCACATATCTTTTTTAAGTTTTAGTCGACTAAAAGTCTTGTCATTTTAGTCTAGTTTTAGTCTTTTTTAAAATAAACACATTAATGCTGATTAATGAAAAGCCTAAGATCAAAACTGTAGGTGTACAGTGTATATATGTTATACAAAGGTATAACAAGTTATACATGGTATTGCACACACCATTATTGATGATATTTGGAGCAATATTACATGTAATTATTAAACTTGATTCCCTTACATATACATTTGCTTTTAAGCCCAATTATTAGTTTTGATTATGATGTGATTGTGACAAGGGAAGAGGTTTCAGGTTGGGGGTAAAGAGTTTTTTCTGTCACCACTTTTGAATAAGAAACAATATCAAGGCCATAAAACTTGTCAAAACTCCACGAATCACAAAAGTATCAGTGAGAAGTTTAGAACACTCGTTTAAACAGTACATACACTCGAACTTGACTGTACATCACATGTTTTACTTTACTGATTCTGCTTTCAATCGTCATGCAAAGACCGGTCATCGGGACATAAGCTGTCATGTACAATAAAAGCGCCTGCGCAGTAACAGGAGATATCATTTAACACAAAACGCCGCCTAGACGGTGGACTTGCGCTCAGGATTTTTTTTTTTTTTAGCAGCGTGTGGACGAATATTTTCTACGCACACACTATTTTATTTCTTGACAACAGACCGCTGATAACTATAACACACCGATGCCATGAAAAACAGAGCGTTGTCATGGACCCAAGATTCTAACCGTAGAGACGGAGCGCACTATTTTCTTTAGCGGAAGCAGTTTCGTGTTGCAGCCACAGGGGTATGAGACCTGTAACTTGAGCAACAGCGCGAAGCCGCAAACTCGTTCTGAATATTTTAAAGTCGTAACAGCTGATGAAAAAGCGGAGGCAATTGTAGACGAAAATGAAGAGATTTTATCTTAGTTTTTATTTTATACAAAACATTTGTGTCTCATCTTTTTATGTCAACAATAATGCATGTTAATTTTGTCTTAAGCCCTATTCGGACGGGATTAGTTTTACGTGGGGACGTAGAGTAATGCAATTTTACCTCAGGATGTCTGTAATATTAATTGGCCAATTCGCACGGGACAAGACATCTCAGTAAAACTAGCAGAAGTGGGAGGGGTAACTCGCTTTACGCACCACAGTAACCTCCTTGTCACCATGTGCGTATGACGTTGCTTCCTGTTTCAAGTGCCTCCATGCTTGCAAAACGCGCCAAAAACTACTTTTAAACAGGAAATGACGGAATTTTACCGTACATATTTACAGCGGGTCGATTCAGACGGGATTAGTATTACCTGAGGTAATTTTTCTGGACCTTTTTACAGAAGGTAAAAGTCGCCGTAATCTTTACTGACATTGTCCGTAATGATTACCGAGATGGCACATTCGGACGGGACTAAAATCACAGAGAAGCTCTGGTAATAATTACTTTACCCCCACGTCCCCACGTAAAACTATTCCCGTCCGAATAGTACTTAAGTCAGCGTTTTTGGACAGTGGTGCAGTCTTGTCATCGTCTCGTCTTAGTCATGAAAAAAAAAAAAGGTTGTTGAACATATTTCGTCTCGTCTGACGAAATCAACACTATTCTGATCGCTCACACAGCTTGTGTAGATCGTTCACTACTGCTTATAGATCATGATGAAGTATATTACATAATAGACGTATTAAGACAAACAACTGGAGGTATAAATAAATAAATAAATACTTACTCTAAGAGATTGGGGTCTAAACCCTCAAGAATCATTTTGTTTTTTATCGCCATGACTGGAACACCCTTAAAATGAAAACAAAACAATGGCAACTATTAGCCTTAGGAAGCTGATCAAATAATTCTTGACATTATTAAGACAACAGAAGTGTAACTGCAGTAGTGTAACTGTTGTTACTGTAAGAGTCTAGCAGAGAAAGAACGAAGACATACCACTTGCACCATTTTCAGGTATCTGGCGTATCGAGGGTCCTTGGCTACGGTCATCATGTTGTCTGCCGCCGATTCTCCCTTAGGCCCCCGAGAGCCTTCTTGCCCTTGTCCAGGAACCTGCAAACAATCAAGAATGATCCGATAAAACATACAAATGTCGACCGGTATTCCAAATTTCCTTAAATTACATTGATCTTCATTCAACGAAACATTAAACAAACCACTAAAAGAATCTAATCATTAACAGCCAAACATTAAACAACAATCAGATCACTAAACACTAAACCAAACACTATATATAAAACTAAACACTAAAATCATGCGAACCCCATGATAATTCACACTCATGAGAAGCTATTGTGACAAGCTATGTGTGATGATGGCAGGCGGAATCGGATGTCTGATCTACCTCAGAAGGAGGAGAAGGTGCAGTCGAGCCTGCTGGAGCACTAGATACCACTGCTGGGCCGTTGGTCTCTGCAGAAGGCCTCCGATCCACTCTGTCCACAGTGACATCCTCAAGGCCAGGGATCGAGGACAGCTTAAAAAAAAAAGGGACCAAATTGGATTGATGGGTGTTGAGTGAAACCTGACATGAACTGACTTAGAGATTCACAACAGTTCTGTAGGTTCATTAAAGTTCAAAATGAGCCCGCCTCTGTTATTATTGAAAGGGAGGGGAAAAAAAGAGAATAGAATAGAAGAAGGGGAAAGAAAAGAGAAAGAAAAGGAAAAAACTAGCCTAATGCAGCAAACATTTCTCACTACAGCACACAAGGACACTAACTTGTACTGAGAAGTTCCTCAACATTAATCTGTACACAAATAAAAAGGATGATGTAGTTCTGTAATCAGTGAAAATAAAAGCTGTTGTGGATTTATTATTTGTTTTGTTCCTCTTTTACATCAGCATGCTAGCAGCTCTATAGCCCTATAATCCAATCGTTTTACTCTTTACTATATAATTTGTTTAAAATGACATGTCGTATAATGGAAACCATACAAACAGGAAAGAAATATATAATTTAAAAAAAATCTATGTACAATAGACATAAGTGTTTTGTGAGAGTAGAGAGAGAAAGTAGAGTCTGATGCTGGTCTGTACACCTGTTTTAGCTAAAGGAGCAACAATAAAGCATGACGCCGACAGTCTAGTTTTTGTAGAACCTTTACCTTTGTTTCCAAGATGCTGAGAGTTGTTTCAATTTGCTGGATCCGTAACGAAATCGCTGAAAGCTTCTACATAAAATTGTACGAAAAAAGAAAAAAGTGTTATTGTGCGTTCAGTCTCGGTCTGAGACAATAAACTCCAAAATAACACTAAACTCAAAACTGAACTCTGAGACACAAAAACAAAAATCACCCACAATTTGAAAAGGAAAGTTGAACAAAATGAAACTATTTTGTATTAACAATAATTGTCTCGTTAGCGTTGTCATGGCTTTGGCCACATTAATCAGGTTCAAATGATCAGTTATTAACCCTGACATGAAGAGTGTCCACACTTAGACAGTCAAATTAATCTTCTTTTTATATTTTAGTAAAAAATCCCCTCCAAATCACTATATTACATATACATTACAACACTGTGAAATTCTTGTATTGCATATACAAACTTTGGAAGTCGGGATCAGAGCACAGGGTAAGCCATGATACAGCGACCCTGGAGCAGTGAGGGTTAAGGGCCTTGCTCAAGGGCCCAACAGTGGCAGATAGGTAGTGCTGGGACTTGAACCTTGACCCTCTGCTCAACCACCCAGAGCATTACCCAACACCGGCCCTGTTTATTTTTGCCAATTTCCACCGATCACCTTAGATTGTTCTAAAACCAACTGTTTTTTAGTTGTGTTTCATTGCAACAGTCCTAAACTGTATTCATTTCCAAAAATAATATTTTCTCCAATTCAGCATGACACCATTTAGACCTGTCAAATATTTTGGACTTTACAAGATTTAATATTCTTCATTATGTCAGATGTACTGTTTTAGTCTTTATTTCATCTTTATAAGACATGTGATTGGTTCATTCTGAGCTCAGTCCCGTGTGTCATTATAAAAAAGGGTGCACATACTTATGCAAACAAGTTATTGTAAGGTATTTCAGATTTTTTCCATGTGCACAGCGTCACGTATTACATATCATGCAATTTTAAGTTAGAGAAAATCTAAAGAAAAAAATTGCGCATAAATAATATCTGAATGTGTGTATAAATAATAGGAAGTTGTGAATCATCTCGTGGATATCGTATCGGTTCGTTAAATCGGAGTATCGGTTCATTCCTAATGCTACTGGTTCGTCGTAAATAAATGGAAAAATGTAAACACATTAATAGCGTTAGCATTAGTAATATCTACCTCTTCACACACGGTGGAAAAGCGGTTGAGGAAGCGGACCGTGTGAACGATGAACTGGTTGAGAAAAGTGACGATTCTTCTTTGCTGAATCGCAGGCACCTGTAAAAAAATGAATCGCTACATTCAGTATGAACACATCAATATAAACCGCTGCAAAAACACCGACCAAAGCATCTACTGACCTTCGTAAGATCTATACCTGAACCCACGATCGGTAATCCATCTTCATCCATGATAACACTTTATAAATAACTCTGAGAACGTTAAAGTGTTTTTGTTTTAAAGCGCTCGTGAGCTTTTTTTTTTTTATTAGTATTCAGTAAACATTCTCATGAAGGATCACTTCACGTGACTTTTAACGTGACGTGTGACCACGCCCATTTCCGGAAGTTCAAGCGACAAATTAAAAGTCTTCGAATTTCAAAATGTTTTGTGTGGCTTTTAAAATGATCCAGAAGCGCACACCGACACACAACTATCAAAAACTACTTTAGTCAGAGACTGTTGGATAAAAACGAATGATTGAGTCTCTGAACCAAGTAGGAAGAACAAATAGCTCTGATAATATCGGTTTAAAAACAATACAGTGAGTCTGTACAGTAAAGCAGACAGGAAACACAGATATATCTCCTGTGTGTCAGGGGAAATAAAAACATGTGTTCCTCAATCGTCCATGGTGAAGTCGTGGGGCTGGAATTCGGTGCGAAACTGTTTGGTCAGCGCTTCCTCTTCCTCTCTGCTGCATTTACACTCTTTCCAATCTGAGCGGGTTGGCATGTTCAAAATCGCTTCGCTCGCCAGGACCTCCCTGTACACATACACACACACACACACACACTTAGAATTGTACAAGATTAAAACATGCACTTCAATCCTAACACTAATGTCTACCTTCCAAACTGCAAAGGGAAATTCTTCCTAATGCGGTAGAACAGCTTCTCCCCCGTATCCATCTCCACGTAGAAATACGGCGTTCCTGGTGGAGCGATCTTGGGCCGAAGACAGAAACGAAGAGAGAGAATCGGATGAACTCTTAATCGGACACGTAATCTGCTCTGGTAGAGAGGTGTGTCGTGACTTTGTGTGGATAAATGACCAGGGATTCTGCTCTGTGTGGCTTGTTGTACCTGTTTGAGGTCGGTGTGTTCTGGGATCTCCATCAGCTCCATTTGCTGTTCCTGAGCCTGCACAACAAATGCCTCTTTAATGTCTTCTGTAGTGCAGGTCTCCATGGGAACAGGCACCACCTGCCACCAAGACAAACAGACAAAACACACACACGCGCACACACACTTGTCAAGACAAGATAGATTACCTTTTTAATAAACAAATAACTATAAAAATGTGTTCAGACTTAAATTTGGTCATCATTGGGAATACATCCCTCAGACTGTTTGTTCTTCAGGACAGACAGCGTTTGTCTGCTCAGACTTAAACTGATGTCGTTGATGTAAGTGAGACTGAGAACCAGCGGAGAACAGGAGACTATCAGATCTCCGCCGTCAGATTCACACATTTAATTTACGTGGTGCTGCTGGACGAAACCCTGGGGCTCTACAGGGCCGTCTATACAGGCAGCTCCCACGAACACTCTCAGACACACACACCTCTGAATCATATGTGTCACCAATCATATGTATTACAACACCAAGCTCTACACCATGTCTGCTGCAGAAAGCACAGCCAGCTGGGCCGAGTACCAAAAGCATTAATCAGACACTTGATTATTATATTCTAACAATTATTACACTACAATATTTTCATGTACTCATTTATTAAAAGCAGGTATGGTGATAGCAGGTACTCCTTCACTGCAACCCTTGTTTGCATAAAGAAACGTCCCTTGGTCACTATATATGGTAAAACATACTGTATGAGGTTCCCCTTTAGAGATTGCAGTATCTTGCTCGGTGTGCTGCTTGCTATAGATGACAGCGAGCATGTTTAGTCCAAGAGGAACTTCTCAAACCATGACGTAGAAATGCATATAAATGTACATACACATATAGAGAGTATGTTTTTAGACTTTATGGCTGTAAATCCTTGGTCATTTGCTAATATAACGGACAGGAAGTGTGATCAGAGTGGCACAATTTTACACAGCTGACACATGCAGACAGTAATGATGAAAAAGATGAGAGAAGAGGGAAAGGCACAGCACCTGGAGCTGAAGATGCTGGCTGCGGTAATTCCTCTCGAACAGGACACAGCGTCGGCCGCGGCTCTTGTACAGCTTCCTGACGGCGTTTTTGTATTTCTGCAGCTCGTCCACCGCCTCAGATGGCAGCTCCACCACCGACTGGTAATGTCCGATGGGCAGGAGCAGCACGTGGTCCGGGGTCAGGCCACCTTTAGCCAGCGCCATGTAACACTGAGGAGGAGACACACGTCTGTTAGAGCTTGCGGTCAATGCGTCCTCTTACTCTTCGAATCGAGCAGTCTGACAAGTATGGTGTGGAACTCACGTGCGTCCCGATGCTGATGACCAAGTGCTTCTCCACCTCGGGACTGGCTAAACAGAACCAGCACGGTCCAGTTGGCTGAGCTGAGGTCACCAGGATGGAGACAAGAACATTTTTAAGCACAAATTTGTTAAAAGCTTGCCAATGCAATAAGAAAAATTAAAACTTGAAATGAGTAAAAATGGCCAGAAATCAATTGTAGATTCGGTTTGCTGCAGAATTATAACAGGAAGCACCAGATACACTTGATTATACATGATTTACTTGTGATTGTTGCAGCCCAAAAGCTACTTTTATTTATTTATTTATTTATTTATTTATTTATTTATTTATTTATTTATTTATGTGTGGAATCTGTGAAATTTTAAGCACAGGGTTCTTCTTTTAAACTCACGTGGTTTGCGAGGCTGTTTGGGCTGAAAGGATCCGTCCCACTCAGTCGACCTCTTCTTCGCTGATCCCTGATGTTGCTGGTGCCGATGACGCTGCGGCTCCTTCTGACCCAGATCGAAGAAGAACTGAGATGCTGGTTCATCCTGATCGACACACAGGGGTAAGACAGACATGGCATGACAAGCCAAGCGACATTGCAACAAAAATCTAATATCTGCTCTATGCTGGAGGATTCTCCTTAAATATCCTACACTAAAGGCGAAAGAGGAACGGCTTATCGTCTGTACGAGGCATCGGATTTCTTCTTCTTCAGGTGAAGATTTAGGAGCGTCGTACAAAAGGCTTACACGTCGATACGAACACACACCTCTCCAACAGCTGCAGATGGAAACGGCTTCTCCTTCCTGCCCTCTTTCATTGGTTTCCTGTACGGATTCTCTGTGACATCTTCGGGCTGTTTGACCAACACAGCTGGATCCATGCTCTTCATTGGGACAATATTGAACGCATACAAGTACTACAAGAGAGCACACAAGAAACATTTCTGTCTGTCTGTACAATCTAAACTCTTAAATAACTTCAGTACTCTAATGATATACTCTCTACCTTTTTCTTAGCAGGGTTGTTAACGGTTGCCAGTGCAATGAATCGACTGACATGCTGTGCGTTCTCCTGGAGGACCATATGGTTCCTGTGCAGGCCAAATGAACAGAAAAAAATACATTCAACATAAAAAAAAAGTAAAAAAGTAAATATATACATAAACAAAAAGACAGTCATCAGACAGTCCACACCTGTATGGCAGTCGCTCGTAGTAAACTCCTTCCATTCCAGCAAAGTGGTAGCGAGGTTTCAGCTTTTCAGCCAGATTTCCAATGGAGGAAACGCCACAAAACTTGGTGTCAATGTCCTGAAACAAACACGGTGAAAAAATACTGTGAGAAATGTCTAATGCCACAGATGGAGATGATGTTATGCTTTAAGCAGAAGGGACTTGCCGGACTATTCCCATACTGCCACACTCCTCGAGGCCACTGCGAGGTCAGCAGAATGTCAACCCCTTTAAACTTAGAGTTGGACACCAGGGGAGTGACGAGGGCCGTGAGATCTTTAGGGGTGAAACAGTGAGCAGGTGCCGGCTCCTGCTGAGCCTCTCTGCCACTGACATACCCCACCTGCAGGCCTGATGCTCCTGTGAAAACACCTCTTCTCCCTGAAACCCACACATCAAACACTTGCAGGATTGTAGTACATGAGCAAAACACTACAACTACCACTTTGTGGCACATGAAATATTCATCAAACAATTAATTAAACAATAAATCCTTCTAGACTAACTTCTTATTTGCATGTTTGCCCATCAGCAACTATGATTGATGCAGAGCACGACTGCGTTAAATACCGGTTTGTCTCACACTTTCTCTTCAGTGAGAACAAAAGGCTCGACACATGACATTTTATGATTGCATAAAAAATGGATTACAAAAACAGGTTCTGACCTAAATAGACGATATTTTCAGCCAGTTCACATCCATCAGAGCTGGGGAAATATTTCACTGTCTCCTGGCTAGCAGCTCCCAGAATGTACGTGTGAATGGGAGCTAGAGAGAGAGAGAGAGAGAGAGAGAGAGAGAGAGAGAGAGAGAGAGAGAGAGAGAGAGAGAGATACAGACAGGCAGAGAGAGAGGCAGAGACAGGCAGAGAGAGAGAGAGAGAGAGAGGAGAGAGAGAGGGAGAGAGAGCAAGAGAGAGCAAGAGAGAGAGATACAGACAGGCAGAGAGAGAGGCAGAGGCAGGGAGAGAGAGAGAGACAGGCAGAGAGAGAGAGACAGACAGAGAGAGAGAGACAGAGAGAGAGAGAGAGAGGAGAGAGAGAGGGAGAGAGAGCAAGAGAGAGAGATACAGACAGGCAGAGAGAGAGGCAGAGGCAGGGAGAGAGAGAGAGACAGGCAGAGAGAGAGAGACAGACAGAGAGAGAGAGACAGAGAGAGAGAGACAGAGAGAGAGAGAGAGAGAGAGAGAGAGAGAGAGAGAGAGAGAGAGACAGAGAGAGAGAGAGAGACAGACAGAGAGAGAGAGGCAGAGAGAGAGAGAGCAAGAGAGAGAGATACAGACAGGCAGAGAGAGAGGCAGAGGCAGGGAGAGAGAGAGAGACAGGCAGAGAGAGAGAGACAGACAGACAGACAGAGAGGCAGAGAGAGAGAGAGAGAGAGAGAGAGAGAGAGGCAGAGAGAGAGAGAGAGGCAGAGAGAGATAAAGAGAGAGCGATATATATATTCAGCACTAAAGCCACTCCAGGTGTTTATATAATCTACAAATTGATTGATACCTTTCTTAGCTCCAGACTTGTATCCCTTCCATTCAGCTTCAGCCTCAGGAGACCTACCAAAGAAATCTCCAACGCACAGCAGTAGCTATAAAACAACCGCCAACAAGTGTGACTTTTCCTCGTCGTTTACTTGTGAGGTGTAAAACATGTTTATACAGATTACTGTGTACAGACTTACATCAAACTGTCCGCTTTTCTTCTGGATTGTGTTCACCCGGTTGTACAAAGCGCTGATTCTGCCTTCGACATCACCGCAAGCAAGGCTTCAAAAACGAACAATAAACCAAAGAATCTTCTGTTAAATTGTTAAACCGAATGAAAAGGTAGGAAACAACACGTGTCTTTAGTTCACTGCGGCTTTAAAAGTCATTGTTTTACAAATCAGGCCCGAACTTACACTCTTAAAGGTTTCTCATCCATTCCACCAAGCAACTTAAAATACTTAAACTTCAAAATAATTTAAAAAACAAACAATTTCTCTACTACACTACGTTTTGTTTATTATCAGTTTTAAAAAGCACCAGCGTCCGATAACATAATAAACCCGGAAGGAAACAAGAGAACAATGATTTCTGTTTCATAGATATCTATGCTGGAATATTAGTGTCGGGTTCTCGACAGCCTTTTACAGAAATCAATTTACGCACATAATAATAATAATAATAATAATAATAATAATAATAATATAAATAAAGTTCTGTGCACACTTAATGGTTTTATTGCGTTACATGTCACTGAGGCACAGTTTCCACCCGAGAGAAATATTCGAACGGACCGTGTCTCGCGTAGGCATGTCGCTACTAGACATGCGCGGAACCGATCGTGTTGCTGTTGATTCATTTACTCAAACTGTTTAGAACGAATCAGTCCGATTTGGTGAACCGGTTCATCCAGTTCACTAAAAAGAACCGGTTCAAAAGAACGATTCGTTCACTAGTTGCTGCTGTTTCACTTGCGCTGGCAACTCACATGGATAATGACGGAGAAATACAAGCAAAGCTACGATGGAGAATGAAGGACAAAACAGTCATACAGGTATATTTTATATTTTATATCTATTATGCTTCATTATCTAACAGTTAAGCTATTTTCGAAAACAAATAAACAACCAAAAGCTTTTTGTATAGCCTACTCCACAGTTATACTGAATGAATATAAATAAAAAGATCATGGAGACCAAAGTAATAAACCTCTTTATACTTTAATACTTTATAAATATTCTTTGTTTCTATCAGACTGGATCCCAACACATTTTTAAATATGTATCTCAGGTGTTTCGTGTCAAATTACATTAACAAACTTATAACTTAAGAAACCTGACTCAGAGTTTGTTCACTCAGAGTAGTTCACATCCCAGGCAGGCCAAACCTCTAGGTGTGAGGTCCAGGGATTTTACGCAAAATTGCGCAAGTTTAGCAAATCTAGTGTTTTAAAGGCCTGGCAAAGCATTTCAAAGTGTGAAACCAAGAGTCTGGTGATGTCTATGGGTCACAGACTCGCTCCTGTAATTGATTGCAAGGGATTCACAATACAATATTAGCGTTTACATTTACTTTGTTAAACTGTTCTAATACTTATGCTCACATTAGGCAGGAGGTTGACACTTTAAAAGTTGGTAAAGCATTTTGTGTGTTAACAGTTATTAATAAAATATGACATTCTGAACTTCTGCCTCATATTATTATTTCAATCATATTTATAAATGTCTTGACACCACAGCTAACAGAGCAATTTTGTCTTTACTGCTCCAATACTTATGGAGGGCACTGTATGCTATATGAAATTGTTTGTTCACTCACAAATAAATGTTAGTGCCTGGCCCAAAACGTTTTATTTTCTTTTGTTCTGCAGCATACTGAACATAAATACACAAGAAGAAAAAGGTTCCATGTGAATTGCCCAGCAAAACTTTATGTCCGATATGTAATTACATTAGCATGGCTTTATATACAGTTTACATAATATGTAGACAGGAATAAATTTTTAAAAGTGATCGATATGCAAAAAAATTTTGAAATAAAAAAGCAGTTTCTCTTTAATTAAATTTTACTTAATATTTACTAAACTTTTGAATACAAATAGCTGCACAACTTAATGTAGCTTTAAAACAGTGGGAACAATGGGTCTCATTCACAAAAAATTGTGTAATTTTCATCTTAACATGTTTATAAGGCCATCAAAAGTATTCAGTTTATTTTTTATTAGTTCCTACATTTTCCAGTAAATTTAGAATACATTTAAGAATCAAAGTTATTGATGAAACATGATTTGTTCATGAAAATGTTTATACACAGATTTCATGCACAAATTTGTGCGTTGCTTAGTGAATGAGACCCGGTGACAGATGTTCTTATTTGTCCCATAGTGAGCACTTACCCAGGCTGTCAGAGATGAAATTTAAGTTTTTATATTATATATATATATATAATGGGGATCAAATAGTAAAGGGAACAGTACCCTAGGGAACAGTACCCTGTTTACCCAGACAGCTTTCAGTGCTCCGTCCAGGACCCAGGGGTGGTGATGTACAATAATTTGTTCATTTTTCCTTGAAGGTCGATAAGCAAGTTACCTTTTCTTTTCAACAAGAATCAGTACAGAACTGTGCTTTAAAGAAACTGTTGTTCAAGAATCTGACATGTGAGTTTCCCACAAACAGACTCATCTATCTATCTCTCTCTCTCTCTCTCTATATATATATATATATATATATATACACACACACAGTGTGTGTATATATACAGTATATATACATACATGCACACATACACACATACACACATATGTATGTATGATGGTGAAATGTTAACAATGTGTTTTGTAAATAAAGTTTGTCCACAGATCAAGATCAAGATTATTTTAGCTTTAAGTTTTTCTGTTCTGTTTATGTGTAGGACATGGCATCAGAGGTGAAGGATATTCTGGCACTACAAGACCCAAACCTGGTGATCAGCAAAGCCTTCAAACTGTGTATTACACAGGGTGACTTGGCCACACCGAAGGAGGGTTGCTGGCTTAATGACAAGGTAAAAGTTAGAAAAATAAATTGACTATTTACTTGATATACCTTGGTTTATTGGGAATAATGCATCACTACATTTTTGTAAAGAAAATGGGGGAATAAAGGTTTGTCCTCAATATTTTATCAAAATTTGTATTAAAATGAATAAATTGATTCACATTAGGGCTGGGTATTGACACAAATTTATCAACCAATTCGATGTCAAAAGTATCAAGTAATCAGACAATTGTCGATCATAAAGCACAAATGCTGGATGTCACCAATGTCATGCATTCTTAATGAGTATTTTTCCTCCTTTTCTCATTTCAAGGTTATCGACTTCTATTTGCCTTTGCTAATGAAGTGATCATCTGGGAGCCTTAGTCTTCTCTTACAGCACTTTTTTCTACCCAAAGCTCCAGAGTGGTGAAGGTAATGCAGCAGTGACGAACTGGACAAAAACTCAGGACCTCTTCGTCTTGGATCTTGTTTTTGTTCCTTTGCACCTAGGCATGCACTGAGCTTTGGCTGTAAGTCATATATAACTTGGGATGCATTGTTTTAATATTTATGTTTTTGAAAAGTGTAAAACAATATTTTTGACTTTCAGTTTGTCTTTAACTTTAGACTATATTGCTTCTAAACACAAGATAATTGATTTTAAATCCCAGACCATACAGTGCTATGACTCAGAGACATGATGATATCTATCATGTTGTTGTGAGAGTCTTCTTATTTTTGCTGTTATTAACCTTTGTTCTATGTTTATGTTCTGTAAAGCTGCTTTGAGGCAATGTCAATTGTAAAAAGCACTATACAAATAAACTTGAATTGAATTGAACTGTTATTCTGTGGCTTGATCATTCATCTTTGAATATCTGGATATGCATCTTCTGTTTTATTTAACAGAAAGTACCTCACAAAGGAGCAAAGGGTCAAGAAAGGATGCATCTTGGAGGCTTGCAGATGGACCATCGGCCGAATGAGAACTTCTGTATGACACCATATGATGAATTTTATGGGTCTTCTCTGAATTACGTGTCATTTTAAGACTAAATGTTCTGCTATTGTGTCTAGGCAATTCCTAAACAGTTGAATGGCAATGACTGTGGTGTTTTTGTCTGTAAATATGCAGACTTCCTTTCTCAAGGAAAGCCATTCACATTCTGATAGGTACAATGGTGCTCCTGTTCACACATTTAATCCTCAAACATTTCATTATGCTCCTGATTCATCTGTCTCTTTCTCTGTGGTGTGACGTCCCACTCTTCAGAAAAGTGATGGTTTGGGAGATAGTACATCAGAAGATCCTGTAAGCCCTGAAGCAACCAGTCCTTCAAAGATAATGAAACATCTTATGTTCTTTTTGCGTAAATTAAATTTTGTATGAAACTATGAATAATTGCAAGGGCTTTCTTTACAAGCAGTGGGCTGTGCAAAAGTATGAAGATGAATACAATCTGAGGTTAAACTGCAGATTTGTCTTGTGTGATAGAACTCATGATAGAATTGATGTGAAGTCAGTAAGCTTATTGAAGTGAAATGGGCATACCATAACTGAATAGTATATTGCCAATATGGAAAGATCAGGACAGGTATCTGAAGTTATAACTGTGTTAATGTAATTTGATATGAAACACCTGAGATCAGGACAGGTATTTTATTTTAAGTATGAATGTCACGAAACACTCGCGACTGCAGAAAGGTTATCTTAAGTTGTAACAGTATGGATATATAATTTAAAACAACACCCATCATCTCGGACAAGTAACGTTTTCTAAAGCAATTTATGCAAATGGCTTTCCTCCCACTAAAGAAAAGTAAAAAACATATTTAGAACAGTACATAAGGAGGGTACATAAAATAGTAGTTTCCTAGATACGTCACTATACATTTTCCATGCAATTTTAGTAGATTTCATCTTTTTCAGTGAGGAAAAAAAACAATTTAAAGTCATTCATAAACCAAACAAAATAAGGCTTAGAACACCTCCACTTACTGCAATGAATATGATATTTACCTATCATAATAATCATATTGAGTAAATCAGATACTGATGAATCTATTGTCCATATATGTGTGACAGGTTGAAAGTAGGGATATTATCCATCTTAAGTGACAGCCAATTGTGTATCTCAGACAAAGCTGTTAGATATGGGGCAAAAAAGAACATGTGTTCCAGAGTCTCACTCCCTGGAAATAAGTGCCTTCCCTTAGGCAGACATCATACTAAGGTCAGAAGGTCTGAATTTCAAGCATCTCCATATAAAATGCCTCATTATTAAAAACTAGGGTTGCCACCTTCAATACAGAAAAATAAGGGACGCCTGCCGCAACGGGGGCCACACCCCTCGGGGCCACGATGACCACAGTCCCGGTGTATCATAACTTAAAACATGTATTCATAAAAATATTAAGATTGATACCAATGGACATTATAATAAGAAGTCTGCTATTGAAATCAGTGTGAACAGATGCACTCAGTCTCTCACTATCACAACTTAAGTGGTCATATTGAATACACAGCTATGCCAATAATAAATATAAGCCAACAAAGTGTGACCGAAAACACAAAAAATAAGCTTTTGGAGGAACTTGTGAGATGTGAAGCATATTTTATTAACTTATTATTAAATTAACAGATCCATAACTTGCAAAAGATCTTCCATGAACATCATGAACATAATAACATCAGTCGATGTATATCAGTGTATCAGTGAATATCAGTGGACCAGAAGTGGTAGTGTGCAGAAGTAGTAGTGTACACTTTCTTTTATAAGTGTACTTCTTGTCACTCCGTGCAGCACTGAGAAGCTGTTTGTCTTTCAATAAAGAAGCTGTTTGTCTTTCAGTAAAACTCTGAACAGGACTGCTCAAAGTTAAAAGTGATCAAGAGCTCACTCCTAATGAGCTCCACAGAGCACCTGTTCCATGTGGATTTTCTGTCACTCTGACTCTGTCAAAAGAACCGGCGAGGCGGCGTCCCGCCCTCCTCTGACTCTGATTGGTCGTGATTCACGGCCCGTAACCCTAAAACAAACCAATCAAACCAACGATGGCAACGAGTATTACCCAATCAGGGGCAGAATAGGACGCGTCTCCCACACAATGCGGGTGGGGTGATTTGCATGGGATGCTATGTCCCAAGTCAATGTGGACCTGTGTAAAATACGGGACAAATCGCGTCCCGTATTGATTTGATACAGGGTGCGTCATTTTGCCTGTAAATACGGGACGATTCCGTATTTCACGGGACGGGAGGCAAACCCTATTAAAAACTCATCTCGGTTACAGCTCGGTTTTCGGGGACTTTTTAAAACTTGTTATATGAGGTATTAATATAATGGATAAGAAGTTTATCTGTGATGATTATCGATACATTCTGCAAAATACTGAACAAAACGATAAACAAATAATACAAAACGTTTACGTCGACAAACGTAGCTTAGGTGTATGACGTATGACGTTGAGTGACGTCAGCCGATCAGCTGACCAAACAGGAAGTAGTTTGGGCGCTACATGGTGGTTTGAGCACGTTAGTGTTTATGTTGTGTTGTTTTTTTAGGGTTCTGGGGTCACTACAGGGAGTGAAGGTGTAACTGGGGCAAAGTAGGAGGAAGCAAAGCAAAGCTATATAAATAATTATGTTTTTTTCAGTTGATTCCAACATGATACAATGCAGCTCATTTGTGCTTGTGCTGTATTTAGTTAGTGAACTGATGACATAACTGCAAGTCGTTGGTTTGTACATGATGTGTGGATTTGGACTGCATGAGCTCTGGATCCTTCATGGGCCTAAATATTTCCATATATAGACTTTAGAGGTGGTTCTAGGAGCACAGCCTTGAGTGGAAATGTAAACAGTAGCACAATCCCACGTGGACACACCAAAACATAAAAAAAAACAAAACTCAACCATGTCGTCTCCTGAGCAGCTTATCGAGATTGTTATGGACAACAGATCGTATAATGTGAGTAAGAGCAAGCTGATTGAAAAGAGCGACTACTTCAGGGCACTGTATAGCTCTGGCATGAGGGAGGCAGGAGAAGATTCGGTGCAACTGCAAGGACTGAGTGTATCAGGGCTTGAGCTCGTCCTGGAGTTCATCAACACCTCTAAAGTACAGGTGGTCAACGAAAGCCTGGAGGACCTTATAGAGACGGCATCTTTCCTGCAAGTGACCCAAATCCTGAAGCTTCTTCTGTCTGAAATCCGCCTAGACAACTGTGTCGAGGTTTTTAACCTCTCGGAGGTCTACGGCACGCACGAGCTGCGCACGGCATGCCTCAAGTTCATGAGCTGCTACTACCACCCCATGCTGCGGAGACCGGAGTTCCACACTCTGGCTGCTGCATTGCGGGATCAGACCAGGGAGATGCGGATGAGGGGCATGGCCTCGCTTGTGGCAGTCGGAGACTTCATGGGAACCTTCTTGGATCTCGCAGACCAAGATGAGCCGTGGTCCATGCTGCGCTACGGGGAGCGAGAGCAGCGCTGGAAGCCCCTCGCCAACAACCTCCCTCCAGACATGGTGAACGTCCGAGGATATGGGTCAGCCGTGCTCGACAACTACCTTTTCATCGTCGGTGGCTACAGGATGGCAAGTCAAGAGATTGCTGCAGCACATTGTTACAATCCATGCAGAAACGAATGGACTCATATAGCTCCTTTAAACCAGAAAAGGTACCACATTACTGTATGATATAGAGACAAGAGGAAGTCACGCTCGTTATTGTATGAGTGCTGTTTTCACCTGTATGTGTTGGTGCTTGTGCGCAGGGCTAACTTTAAGCTGTTGGCAGTGAGTGGGAAGCTGTACGCGGTTGGAGGACATGGCTTAAGCACAGTGGAGTGCTATGGTCCTGAGCAGGATTGGTGGACCTGCGTTTCCTCCATGCCTGATCCTCTGACTGAGTTCTCTGCATGTGAATGCCAGGGCATGATCTACGTCATGGGTGGCTACACTGCCAGAGGTGATTATATGCATGTGCACGCGCACACACACACACACACACACACACACACACACACACACACACACACACACACACAAGAAGTCCTACTGTAATCCCAGAGATAGAGAAATCACAGTTTCATATCTGGATAATGTAATGGCATATTAGAATATTTCTGGACTTGATTACATCAAGTGTAATTACATGTGACCTTAAACTCGACAGGTTAATTCCAGCTTTCTTTTGGTGACTGAAGTACATTTTCTTTCTTTCTTTCCCTGGCAGACAGGAACATGAGCGTGCTGCGCTACTGCCCTGCATCAGACATGTGGTCTGTGTTGCACACGTGCTCGGCACATGTGCGGAAGCAGCAGATGCTGTCTGTGGAGGACATCATTTACCTGGTGGGTGGCTACACACGTGAGCTGGAGCAATCTGAGCATGCGAGGGCCAACCCAGACGATGCACTGACGATACAGTCGTACAACGTGCGCACAGGCGAGTGGCTGCAGCTACGAGCGAGTGTATCAAAGTCAGGCCTGAACCTGACATGTGCACTGCATAACGACGGCATTTACATCATGAGCCGTGACATTGGTCCGCGCACCAGCCTCGAGCACCGAGTCTTCCTCAAGTACAACGTGTTCAGCGATGCCTGGGAGGCCTTCAGGCGCTTCCCGGCACTTGGCCATAACGTGCTGCTCTGCTCCCTGTACCTGCCAAACATCCTCTAAACCTGAAGGGTTGAAGATGTAACTGGTAAATCCTACAGCTAGATCACACATTACTGGAGGTAACTGCGTCATGTTCAGGTTCATGTCCATGGAACTGAGACTCTGATACACACTACAGTGAGTTGACTAAATTGACTATATTTTGCCCAGTAACTGTCTCAGTAATTTACATCCAGTAAGAGAGAAGAGTCTCTCAGTCGTCTGATTGCTTTAACAGCATATAGATGAGCTTTACCATGTTGTCGAATATACAGGAAGCGCTAACTACCAGAAGACTCGGCTCTAACAGATTTCTAAATTGTTGCACAAAACCTACCAATGCCACTGCATGCACTTCCTGAATTCAGTCAATCCAGAATATCGGTATATTACTGATACACGTGTGATGGGATTTTACACGACAAGACCTGAGATGGAACACTAACATTGAGCGTGAACTGTTAGTAGGTGGGAATCTTTCCAGAAAGTTACTGCTTAGGCCTTACTTTTGGCAATCTGACCAAAAAAATTGAATCTTGACCAAAACACCTGTGATTATTATTTTTATTAGTTTATATTGGTTATTAATAAGCATCATATGGAAGGCCTTGTGAATTAGAAAAAGATAAATGTCAAATGATTTGAAGGTTTGGAGACAGTTCTCTAAATCCACTTGTTTTAGTTTAGCTGGGATTTTCTTTATGATGTTTTGTGATTTTTTTCTTTATGAGGTCAATTAAACATGCAGAAATATAGATATAATACAGTGTGTTGCCTGTTATTTGGTTGAGTTGTGATTTGTCTGAATGCGCACATTGTTAACTCAGACGAGAAGAGAGAGTGACTGTGTCATAACAATCAAAAAATGAATCACTGAATCAACCGATAGCTTGATTCAGTGAGTCAGCATTCAACGTTCACTATTCAAATAAATAGCCAAAACTCTGAGCTGCGATTACTGCAGTGATCTGGAATCCCAATAACTGTCTATCAGACTTTTTTTTTTACCAGAGAATTATTTTATATCCAAAGGTCTTTTTGTTTGTTTTGTTGAATTTCCATGTAATGAGTTTTATTGGTCAAATTTCAGATTTACAGGTCAAATGAGATTCTGCTGTGAATTCCTAGAAACTACGTACAATAAATACGGTGAAATTCTTCCTCTGTGACTCCTCCAGCAAACCCTGACACAATAAATGACACAAAAGCATAAATTAGAAATAGTGCAAGAAAAAGTGTGTGTGTGAACTATAAAGAAGAAGTGTAACATCTGTAACACTGGATAGATTAAACACATGCTTTCCTCTTCATCCCATTCTGTGGTCACGTCCTTTTGTCTGCCAGAATCCTGATTTCACGTCACATCCCATCACGACAAAAACGTACAAAGAAAAACTATTTAGTTGTGTTCTTCTGTTCCTACGTCAGGCTTTAAGTCTATAAAGAGCTGTCACTTTGTGCTCAGTTGTGACTGATGGGCTTCTTCTTTGAGACTGGACATTTTTGGAGATGCTCTGATACAGTGATCCTTTAATATATTTGGAGGTAAACATACATCAGTCACCAGAATGAAGCACAGACTTGCCGCAGAAATATCGCTAGTTGTGCAGTATGTGTAATATGAGATCAGATTCATAAGTAAGTGTACAGCGATTATAGACCTGTGGCTGCGTCTCAATCAGCTCCCTAACTGGTGAACACATTTACAGCATTTAGCAGACACCCTTATCAAGTGTGACTTACAAATGAGCAACTGAGGGTTAAGGGCCTTGCTCAAGGGCCCAGCAGTGACAGCTCTGTGGACCTGGGGTTCAAACCCATGACCTTCTGATCAGTAGCCCAACACCTTAACCACTGAGCTACCACAAGGTCGGACACAGGTAAGGACTCTGATGACGCAAATATATATTGTTTGTATGTCATATAAATGTGTTAAATCCCAGCAGGATTGTAGTCCAGCTAGTGTTTTTTTTCTATCTTTTTCCTTTATTCAAATCAATACACATAAAAGTTGAATCATCATATTAAGTTAATGCAAGCAATCGTTTGAAAGCCACAACAAAGTTGGCTGTGAGTTTTTTCATCCAGTGTTCGTTTGAGCTGGCAGACTTATAGACATAGAAAATATGATGTGACTTCTTGTAAGGCAACATAGTCATCATGGATGGAGAGCTCCCTGGTGTTTGAGGTGCATTGTGGGATTAATTAGAGCACGAATGTTCTGGTGCACTGGATAGAGTCTGCAAAAAAAAAAAAGAGAGAGAGAGACAGAGAGAGAGGGGGGGGGGGAGATAAAGAGGGCTGAATGTCTGAACAGTACCCTGACTACTGAACTTGGAAGCTGATTGACACGCAGTCTAAGAGACAAGTCTCACTGTCTGTGCAGCTCCAGTCTTCATCTTAGCAATCTAATGACTTCATTCACAAAGCTATAAATTTTATTTATTATCTATATATATATATACAATAAATGTATCTATTTATTGGCCAGGAAAGTTCTTGGTTCATCCATTAAAACCAAGGATCTAGCAATCATTACAAACACACACACACACACACACACACACACACACACACACACACACACACACACACACACACACACACACACACACACACACACACACACACACACACACACACACAGCAGTAGATTGGAAGCTCTAGCTCCAGGTTGTACAATATTTTAGCAAAATCATTCCAGTCCACTTTTAAGGTTTTGTCACTTCACTTTTTTTCCCTGAAGGTAAAGTTGAACCATGAAACGTAGATGTGTGCCAGATTAGATTTAAAGATCTGTAGTATGATGCGTCATAATACGGAGATTCTTGGCTGCTTCCGTCTCTAACCACCATGTGGTGCCGTATCTTCATTCTTGAATCATTCACAAAATAAAATATATGTATCGTAAAGCTGAGATGCGACAGCAAATTAAAAGACACAGCTTTACAGTTTAGTGTGTTTTCTGAACCCAGACACTGAATTCAGTACACTTCATGGTCCTGGAGTGCACTGCAAACAAACAAACAAACAAACAAACAAACAAACAAACAAAACAACAACCAGATATAAGATTATAATGTGTATTGTTTATCTTGGATTCTCGAGATTTTTTTTGTTCAGCTGTTAATAGAAAGAAGCAAATTATTCACCAATAGAACAAGAAGACTATTTTAACCCTGAAATGAGTAAATACTGCATTAGCGTAAAAGTATTTTATTCAGGATTCCTTCACATGCTGAAATATCAAGCTGAAGAGTGTGAAGAAGAACGGTGTTATTGGTGTTGAATAGAGTGAATAGGATGTGTGTATCATATAGATCATCAACATCTGTGCAGGCCTTCG